>NC_140828.1:2690000-2700000 GCF_050613455.1 Vespa mandarinia | reverse complement strand
AGTCATAGAGACTTGGAACATGTACCATTTTAAAGAGCGGAACGTTTTCTATATTTTCAGCATATTGTTAATAATTAATTAACAATTTGTTATAAACAATTTTTTAGAACAAATTATTATTACCAATTGAATTCATATTATTTTGTCAACGAAAACAATTCAAATTACGACAGATTTTTAAAATTACATAAATTAATAAATTATTAAGAAACGAATTATTTCTTTTTTTATCAAAGAAATAATTTTTTTTTTACTAAAAGTCGTGGAGACTTGAAACAAATATCATTTAATTTTTATGACATCTACGGGGTATTTTTCCGTTTATAAACGAGAAGTTATAGATTTTTAGATTTCTGGTTAAAGTCGATTCGATATAAAACAGGATATGAAGCCTTCTGTAATTCGAAAGGGAAGGAGAACTCTGTTATTTCTTTTCGTTTAATAGAAACGTTACTTCTGTCAACATAGAAACGTGTAGCTAACCGATTCCTTGAAGAAAACTTTTCTATACCAAGCATTTGGGGCCGACGTCATCGATAAAGATGAAAGAAGGAAAAGAAGGTATCGACACGCGAAACCTTTTATCGTCGTCATCTTCCGATCGTAAATTCGATCCGGAGAAGCGATTTTTTCGATTCTTTTTTTTTTTTCTTTTTTTCTAAAAAACATCAACGTTTTCGTTCTGTCCACTTGATCTTCTTTTTCCTCGTCTGTCTTCTATTTCTTCTTCGTAAAATAAGTCATCACTATTACCACGTGGTTGACAGGTCATTTTTTTTTCTTTTTTTTTTTTTTTTTTTTTTTTTGCTAAAATCAATACATTTCGTACAGATTATGTTTGATATAATTACGACTGAAAATTTTTAATAAAATAATTAACGTCGAGAATGAGTAATCAATTTTGAGAATCATTTGGAAACATTATTTCTCTTTCCAATATGTACTTTAATAATTACATACAACTTGTATACACGTGCAAACACGAATATATATGATTCGTTCTCATGAATCGATCAAGAATGCGTTAGGTATATACGTATATTGTATCGTTGAAAAAAATTCTTTTGAAATATAATATTGATTTGTTACATGAATTTTTTATTCGTTTTTCATTGCAATCATTTCAGGAAATTTTAGATGACAATATTATGAGATAGATCGATTTTGTTGATTTGCTCTTTAGATAATTCTTTTTTCTTTTTCTTTTCTTTTTCTTTTTTTTTTCTTTTTCTTTTCTTTTTCTTTTTTTTTTTCTCTCTCTCTCCAAATATTTTGTCGATCTTAACTTCCGTCAGAAAGCTTTCCAAATGCCAGCGTATGTCTCTGTATGTAGTTAGATGAACGAGAATTTGGAGTTAGCGAAATGTCAGCTCTGTGGATGTCTCCATCAGTTACTCGCGAAGCGGTTACATGCTCTCTCTCTCTCCCTCCCCCCCCTCTCTCTTCCTCTTTCTCTGAGGGGTGATCGGCCTGCTGAGAGGAGAGGAGGAGAGTGCTTGGGGATGAGGATGAGGGTGTGAAACTCACTTCGAAGCATGGCAAAGTACGAACGCGGAAACTCAGCGTGACGCTCGCACACGCCTCACGTAAAACTTATGGGCAAAATCATAGAGTAATTCCGGGAGAGAGAGTAAGAGAGTAAGAGAGTAAGAGAGAGAGAGAGTGAGAGACTCCATCGTCTCTTCTATTTCAATTCTCGACACAGTCGGTTTCTTCGTGTGATGGTGCTTCGAATTCTAATTTACTGTTGAAGTTTGGTTTATTACACGCGAACGTTACATTGTTTTAGATTTTTTTTTTTTTTTTTTCGATTTGATATCACGCGTTTACTTTAACCCTTTATGGGCCGAATTTTTGTTTTAAATTCAAAAAAATTAAATTAAGATTTATGCGCCGTCTCATGAAAAAAGCTATAATTATTTGGTAAAATCTCAATAAATTAAAATGTGACCTGAAAGTTACATGGTCCCATAGAGGGTTAAAACAATATTATTTTATTTTTATTTTTCTTGCGAAATAAAATGTATTATTATTGTTTTTGTCGATAAAGGTCATTAACATTTTTACGTGATACATATTTCACTTCTATTCAGTATATCTATTTATTTATTTATTTTTTTTTTTTGTTATGCTAGATCTATTGGTAATATATTTATTTATTTTTTTTTTATATTAGATCTATTGGTAATATATTTATTTATTTTTCTTTTATACTAGATCTATTGGTAATATATTTATTTATTTATTTATTTATTTCTGCCTTCATTCATTCATTCATTCATTCATTCATTCATTCATTTTTTGTTTCAAAGGGAAAAAGAATAAGTTTAGAAAGTAGAGTTTTTATTCGTTCGATACGTACATACATATATCATTCTCGTTTAGGTATTTTTCAAAGGTGTAATTTTACAAGGTAGATACATGTATCTTTGGTAAAACACATAGGCGGTTTCGTTCTCGACAAGGAGAACCGTTAGAGAAGATACATTTTCCAAGTGGTTGAACCAGACTGGTAATAGTAGTAGTAGTAGTAGTAGTAGTAGTAGTAGTAGTAGTAGTAGTAGTAATACTAGTACTAGCAAGCATGCTGGATGCTACTAGCAGGTAGTTGCAAGTGAAACAGTAGCAACAATACGAGGACGATAACGTTTCTATTCTTTTTTGCATGTTCGCTCTTTTGTCGATTCGACGTCGAAAGTGTTTTGTGAGAGTCGAAGCGAGGAAAATGTATCTTTTCGAAAGAGGAAAGAGAAGATAAGGGGAAGGGATCGAGAGAGAAAGAGAGAGAGAGAGAGAGAGAAGAGTGGGGGAAAGGAGGAGAAGGAGTAACGGGGTGTGTGCCTGACGATATCGCTTTACAGGTGAACGAACGAGAATTTCTAGTTCACGAAACATCGTCTTCCTAGCCGATATCTTCGCTTCCATTCCGTTCAAGCCTTTCCCAAGCCACCCTTACGTTCACCTTTTCCCAGTCATCCCGCTACAACTACCACCACCATCTTCCAATTTCTCATTCTCCTTCCCTTTTCGTTCTTTTCTCTCTGCTTCTTGAGTTTACGTATCAAGACGAATTTCGAACGACGAATCTCCTATGGTCGTCGACGATATCGATTTTTTATTTATTCGTCTGTATTAGTCGTCGCGCATATAATTCGTCGGTATTTTAATATGGTAAATCTTTCGAAAGAAAATATCTATGTGGTCTGTGTTTGTATGTATCTTTTTGTCTTTCATCGAAAATTATATATATGAATATATATATATATATATATATATATATATATATATATATATATTCATGTATGTATGTATGTATGTATGTATGTATGTAATGTATGTATGTATGTATGTATGTATATATATTACATGGATTTAGAAGATGTGTTTCCAATTCCCATGTCGTTTAGAAAGCAATCGGGTCTAGGACAGTTCAGAGGGAAGATTCCATCGATATCCATGGGAACGTGTAAACATTGGTATACCGTAGCAGGTGCAGCAAGCTATTATGGATAGAACGAACAAGCAAGCAAGCAAGCGAACGAGTAAGAGAGAGGTATATATATATAGATAGAGATATAGAGTTAGAGAGAGAGAGAGAGATTAAGAGAGAGAGAGAGAGAGAGAGAGAGAGAGAGAGAGAGAGAGAGAGAGAGAGAGAGAGAGAGAGAGAGAGAAAGAGAGAGAGTATAGGTCGTGTAGAGAGGAAATTTGCGAGGCTTTGCGGTTGGAAGGATCTAAATAATCGTAGAGTATGCAATATCACTTGGTCCACTAAATTCACCTTGGTTAAATAGGGAAAGACGACTGGTTCCATGGTGCTAGTTCGAGTTTCTTGGTTGAAAGGGCTTCTATTACTACTATCACTGTATTATTTTCTATATATATATATATATATATATATATATATATATATATATATGTGTATATGTCTATAGAGAAAAGGAGAGAGAGAAAAAGGGAGGGGAGAACTAAGAACTAGTTTTAATTTTATTACTAAAAAGTGTCGGAGTAGTATAGTATTTCAACAAGAGCAGTATGTAATCGTTGTAATGGAATTTAAAGCATCGTTTAACTGACATTATTATTGTTATTGTTATTATACGGATGGAGTTGCATTTTCTCTTTCTCTATTTCTTTTGTTTTTTTTTTTTTTACTTTCTCGCATATCCTCCTTACACGTCGAGCATCTTAAACGCAACGGTATAGTTAGAGCTATACCGAGCTAAAACTTTTTACACTTTGAAGCACTTTGGTCTTGATTGCCGAGTATTACGATCTGCTGCTGCTACTCTACTGAGAAAGAAAGAGTTCAGTCTCCTCTCTTTCTTTCTCTCTTTCTTTCTCTCTTTCTCTCTCTCTCTTCCTCTCTCCCTCTTAAAAACCTATGAATCTCGCGTTTCGCGGTCTAAACTCGTTCCGGCCTCCTTTTTAAACGAGTTCTTCCTTACATCACCGCCCTTCTCCCTTATCCTTTCATTCTCTCTCTCTCTTTCTCTCTCTCTCTCTCTCTCTCTCTCTCTCTCTCTCTCTCTCTCTCTCTCTCTCTCTCTCTTTCTCACTCACTATCTTTCTCTTGGGCCTTCGTCCTCTCAACTTTACCAACTCCGAGCTTTTTCCTCCTTCAACGAGAATCTTTTTTTCTTTTTTCTTTTTTTCTTTTTTTTTTTTTTTTTGCTTTTCCTTCATTATTTTTCCTATTTTTTTTTCTTTTATTTTCTTTTTTTTCTCTTTTTTTTTCCTCGTCGTTCTTTTCAAACGAGAAATTTTTCCACACTTATCCTCCACGTGTTGTTGTTTCCCTTCTTTTTTCTTCTTCATATTCTTCTTATCTTGAGTAGTTTAAGTCTATGGGATCGAATAAGGATTAATTACAAGTTTCTCTCTTTCTCTCTTTCTCCCCACCCCTCCTCTCTCTCTCTCTCTTTCTCTCTTTCTCTCTCCCTTTTTTTCTCGGAATCAAGTTCTTAATCTATCTAATTATCTGATACTGCAGTATCCTTTTTATTACTCTCCTTTGTGTTATCTCCTTGAAATCATTTGCTATAGCTCTTTAACTCGGTACAAAAATTAGACAAAGATAAGGGAATGAAAAATACAAAAGAAAAAAAAAAAGAAAAAAGAAAAAAAAAAAGGAAGAAAGAGAAATACAGGCTTGGCCAAAAGTATCTATAATCGTGATTTTATAAATCAATTACTCTTTTTCTCTGTTAGATTAATTTCCTTTTTTTTCTTTCTTTTTGTTTTTTATTTTATTCCCTTTCAGATTTACAAAGTCTCGCTCGTAAAACCATAGGTCTGGCTGAAAGCGTAAAGAAGATCGTGTAAAGGTAATAATTGATTTTTAAAATCATCTATATGAATTTTTTTGGATCAGCCTGTTCGAGTATAATTATAACAATGGAGACATGAAAAAAAGCAAATCTATTTAATCCTTCTTATTCTTCCTTACATTGTATGAAGCAGTGATACACCACGAATTAAAGTTTCCAGACGTTATCTTTCTAATCTAACGAATTCCAAGATACGAAGAGAGTGAGAGACAGAGAGAGTGAGAGACAGAGAGAGTGAGAGACAGAGAGAGTGAGAGACAGAGAGAGAGAGAGAGAGAGCGTGTGTGTGTGTGCGCGTGTGTGAGAGAGAGAGAGAGAGATAGTAAAGAGATCTTTCTCCTGCTAGAAAGAGAAGGAGGATTACAGAGCTTAATGAAATTTGAACCTGCTGGATTTGGGCAAAATCTCGTACCTCCGTTTCCTCTCTCTCCTTTTCGAAGGTCGAGAAAGTCTTGTACAGATACCATGATTACATACATATATAGATAACTGTTCCTTCTTATCCCCCGTGCACCCTCTCATCACCTACTATACTTCACTTGTGGAATCTCTATCCTCCCCCTTTCCTTCGAATTTCATTCCCTTTTCCCTTCTACTCCTTTAAGACAAACCAGCAGCACTTAATACATCTACTCGGTCTGAAAGACAAATTTCTCCGGGATATATTCCATGGCAAGTAAGCAAGGAAGCAACCAAGCAACCAAGCAAGCAAGCAAGCAAGCAAGCAAGCAAGGTGGTTTAAACATGTCCGCGACCGAGCTCTTCGGTAATCCCACGTGTAATCGTTTCTTCCTTCATGCTTTTCGTTTGCTATGGGGAAAAAAGAAAGCCCATGAAATTCTATATTGATATGTTGTAGGGTCTGTCGACTCGAGGTCGACGACGAAGACGACAAAGAAGATGACGACTAACGTCGGCTTCGTCGTTATCGTGAATTTCTTTAAAAAGTCAAAAAAAGATTTGAAATATAGAAAAAATTTCCTTTGCATAGTTTATTTTACAATATTTTCTATCTCTATCTCTTTCAAAATGTATTTATCTTCGATAGAAAATATTTGACTTTTTTTTTTCTTCTTTTTTTTTTTTTTTTTTTTTTTTTTTCCTATTACTTGTACTATATATTTTTATCCGTGATCTATATGTATAAAATGTATAAAATGTAGAGGATTTTGTTTACAAAATTTCTTTCTTTTTTTTTTTTTTTTTTTTTTTTTTTTTTTTTTTTTTTTTTAATAATAATAATATACAGGACGGAATAAGAAGTTTTCAGCTCAGCGAAAAGTTCTTAGATTTGTGTAGTTTTACAATATAATAACATAAATTAAACCCGTTAAAAGTTTCGAGATAGTGTTGTTTATATTGATGTAATTTTTTTTAAATCAAATAACAACTTTTGGGGTTGGAGGGCGGGGAGGCAGTAAGTCTCATAACGTACAGAATGAGACAAGAATAGAATATATTAATGATAGATAATTAATCTTTTGTAAAAGACATTCTATCAGTTTGAAAATTACAAATGTACGATTAAATTATGATGATTAGATTTCTCTCTTCTTGTCCCCCTTTTTTTTTTTATTCTCCCACTACTAGATATTTACATACTGTTTTGTTATTCATAATACCACGCATTTTCTCTCTCTCTCTCTCTCTCTCTCTTTCTTCTTTTCTCTTTCTAATTCTCTAGCAAGAAGAAGCATCGTAAATTATGCGATAACGCTGGTTAAAAAAATTTCGCCGTTGGGAGCCTTTATAAATTCTCGATTATATGTCTCACTCTCCTTCACCCCCCCCCCCTCCTCTCCCCTCCGCTCCACTTTATTTCTCTCTTTTATATTGCTTCTCTCGTTGGATCGTTGCTTCTTGCTTTGTCGAGATTTTTATTGTTCTACTTTGTCAGTAATATTCGTGCATGCATGCATGTACGCATGCATACATATCCACGTTTGAATAGTCTTTTATTATATGAACTAGTGTTGGATAATATTTAATCAACCTCAATTAACAATTAAATTTGTTGTCTCGTTGTGAAATTAATGTCTTTTTCTTTCTTTCCTTTTTTTTTTTTTTTTTTTTTTTTCATTTTTTCATTTTTCTTTTATACTTATTACCATGTCAAAATTAATCGACATTAAAAGTCGAACGAAAACATGAGTCTATAGTGCGATTAGTCAATGATGACGTGTCTACGAAGTTGTCGGTCAATGATTTTTTTCTCGAGTGTCACTCGACGATCATTGGACTAATTTTTTTTTTTTTTTTTTTTTTCGTTTATTCGTAGACTCAGAGTAATTTTTAAATCAATTTCAAATCAAAGAATTTATTCAATTACTACGTCAATAATTCGAAAACTTGTCTACGTGATAGTTCGTCCAATGTAACTAACGATGTAATTGAAAAGTCTTCGAGAAAAGTTAAAAGAATTGTAAAACTGTAATCGAGTGAATTTAACTTGTTTCGTTTGACACTTGCAATCGAAAGCTTTCGCACTTTTATTCGAACCGTCGACTGAATGAAAATTCTTCGTTTTATTTTCTCTCTCTTCCTCTCTCCCTCTCTCCCTCTCTCCCTCTTTCCCGTTTTTCTCTATTCACATCCTGTAGATAGTTCCATCATCGCGTAGATAAAGTAGTCGGGATAAAGGTTTTTCGTCTCATATATTTTTTCGTTGCAACGCATCGATCATGAAGTTCGTTAATGGACGAGACATTGTTGTTTTTTCTCTCTCTCTCTCTCTCTCTCTCTCTCTCTCTCTTTTTCTCTCCCTCCTTCTTATTCATCATGGAACAAAATTTTATGTGAACGTCACTATAGAATTGACGTCACACACATTCTCTTTATTATACGAAATAATACAATGGAGTGTATCTCGTTCTTTCAATTCGCAAAAGCTACTTTTTCTTCGTTGACAGTTAGAAATGTTAAAAAAAAAAAAAAAAAAAAAAAGTTATTATTTACGAACGAATGCAGGTGAAAACAATGGAGCGATACATCTAAATTCAATAAACATCCAATCCCTTTTCTATTTTAATATTTATTTATTTATTCTTTTTTTTTTTTTTTTTTTTTTTTTTTAATTCTTTAATTTTTTTTACCGTGAAAAGAAAAAAAGCAAAAAAGATAACAATTTCATCACGATTTCCAAAAAGTAGCTAGAACGTTGGTAGTTATTCAATTTTCTTTTAAAAGATTGATTATTCCTTTTATTTATTATTAGTTGGTCGAGAATATTGGTCGACCAGACGGAATCAGAAAGTTGTTTTCTCTCTCTCTTTCTCTCTCTCTCTCTCTCTCTCCACGTGAAAAGTCGGTCCTTGCTCTGGTGGAAACAATTTAAGAAGGAAGTCAAAGAAAGAGAAAGAGAGAGAATTTCACGAGGACTTTCATTCCCTTTTAGACTTCATTCTTTACCTCAGTACCTTTTCCTCAGCTCGCATTGACTTCCATTCTCTTCTGGAAAGAGCGTATATTTCTCTCTTTCTTTCTCATTCCCCATTTCTACTTCTCTATCCCTCTCCGCCCCCCCGCCCCTCTTCGTCGTCGTCGTCTTCTTCTTCTTCTTCCCTCTCATCCACCCTATTCTATCCTACCACACTACCCTGTTCTTTCCCCTTTGTTCTTAGCGTTCGTATTTCTCTTAGGTGTGAGAGACTAATTCGTTAGCCGTCTTAATCAAAAGTTACGCTCCGCTTCTGTTTTGTCAAAAAGTTGGACTCGTGAGGACCATGAAAGAAGGACGAAGACGAAGACAGAGAGAGAGAGAGAGAGAGAGAGAGAGAGAGAGAGAGAGAGAGAGAGAGAGAGAGAGAGAGAGAGAGAGAGAGAGAGAGGGTGGGCGAAGGTGGGAAAGGAAATGAGTAACACTGATGAAAATGGATTTTAATTTGGCGAAAGTGAAATGTACGTTTAAATTCTCGTTTCCAACGCCATGAGATGATTCTCATGAAAAAGTTTCATTGGATGTTCGCGGAGATTAAAATATATAATATTTTAATACTGATGTTGTATTCCTTTTGTTTTTTTTTTTTTGGTTTTTTTTCCTTTTTTTTTTTTTGTTTTTCTTATTGCTCTTCTTGCTCTTTTCTTTTTTCCTTTACTTTTCTTTATTCCGTTGATAAATATGTGTACAACGGGGTGGTATAAAAGTTTCTAAGTGATTTTAAAAACCGATTAAATATTCTTTTCTTTTTTCTTTTTCTTTTTTTTTTTTTTCCTTTCTTTCTTTTTCGTTACTTTTTAGGCTAATTATTTCTCTCTCTCTCTCTCTCTCTCTCTCTCTCTCTCTCTCTCTCTCTCTCTCTCTCTCTCTCTCTCTCTCTCTCTCTCTCTCTCTCTCTCTCTCTCTCTCTCTCTCTCTCTCTCTCTCTCTCTCTCTCTCTCTCTCTCTCTCTCTCTCTCTCTCTCTCTCTCTCTCTCTCTCTCTCTCTCTCTCTCTCTTGCTCGCTCGAAATTGCAAAAGTATAAGTTAAGTACGTAAAGAGAAAGTTTAAAAAATTATCCTCGAAAAGTCTCGTAGAAATGAGTAATTGATCTTTAAAATTCAAACTTCGAAACTTTTGAATCATCTTATAAGGAAAATATGATATATACTATCGTTATATAATTTTGTCATACTTAATTCGATATAAAGATGATATATCGCATCATAACTGATTAAAGATGATTGTATCTTA
>NC_140828.1:2667500-2677500 GCF_050613455.1 Vespa mandarinia | reverse complement strand
CAAATGAATTCATTTTATTTCGTCAACAAAAACAATTCAAATTACGACAGATTTTTAAAATTACATAAATTAATAAGTAGTTGATAAGACTCATGTTTATAATATATAATATATGATAAGAAATAGATTAGATTATATTGATTTTAAATATATTATCGTTTATTTCGACATTACATATTATTTTTGATATACCATATTCATAGAATGGAAGACAATAGTGACGACAATCATGTGCGACTACTCTGTATTTATCTGCCTTTGTCTTTACTTATTCGTTGCATATACAAGGAAGAAAGTCGTTTTCGTTAATGGATGCAATTAAAAGGTCTAATGAGCTTGCACGCTTACAGTTTCTCTCTCTCTCTCTCTCTCTCTCTCTTTCTCTCTTTCTCTCTTTCTCTCTTTCTCTTTCTCTTTTATCTTTGAGAATAATTATAATTCATTATTATACGACTGACTGTCTACTACATACTACTTTTAATTACTACACTTGATTATATTTCATGCAATATTATTATTCTAAATTACTCTGTATTATTTTATATCATTCTAATAGTTTTATAAATGACTTATCGTTTTATCCCTTACGTTTATTATCGATAATATATAATTTTTCTCATTTTTATTTTTATTCTTATATTTATTTTTATTTGTTTCCCCTCGTTCTTTCCTTCTCGTTTTTTCCTTTTTATGTTCTGCTTGATCTATGTTTCTTTTTCTTCGTTTCTTCCTGCGGAGGACACGAGAATGCGAGAACGTTTGTGTTTCTACGAACGAAGTTATCACTTTGGGAATTCGAATGGCTTGGTTCTTCGTCTTCTAACATTTTCACTCGCGTACGACATACGCCCCTTTTGCTCTTTCGCCGTCTTGTAAGAAAGAGAAAAGCTAAAAAGAAATAGAGGAAGAAATAGAAGAAGTAGAAGTAGAAGTAGAAGTAGAAGAAGAAGTGGACAAAAGAAGAAAAAAAAAAGAAGAGATCTTTGTCTCTACTTTTGTCTCTCTCTCTCTCTCTCTCTCCTCTCTCTATCTCTCTCTCTCTATCTCTATCTCATTCACTCACTTACTCTTCCCTCTCGTTGCTTTTCTAGCATCGCGAAAACCCGTCGGATCGATTTTCGCGTCTCAACGCGAGACGGAAGCTGAATACTCCTCTCGCTCGGTGTCTCCTATATAATATGTACATGTAGATATATACATGTATACATATCTGTCCAAGTGCGCGTGTCTCTCTTCTCCGGTGAAGAGAGGGAGAAGCCATACGTTTTGTTGAAAATGGCCTCCTCTCCTTTACCTTTGGGCGAAATATTCATCGGGATATCAGAAGCCACACGTTCCTAAGTCTAGATTTGACTGGCACAATTGCAATATTTTTTTTTATCTTTTATTTTTTTTTTTATATATGTATATATATATATATATATATATATATATATAAATATATATATATATATTTTTATCTCTCTCTGTCTCTCTCTCTCTCTCTCTCTCTCTTTATACGAATATATCTAATATATGTATATAGCTTAAGTTAATACTCGTTGAATTTAATAATAATTTTTTATATTATATAGACCGATAGATCAATCAGAGTGTATTTTTAATTGATTGGTAACAATCGTTGTTTCCAATCAATGTTGAATTGGAAACAGCCGTTCGATTCGATTTCAATGAGGTCGATTTCATTCATAAAAAATTCGTGCTTTTTCGAAGAAAAAGAAGAAGAAGAAGAAGAAGTAGTAGTAGTAATAAGGGACGAAGAAAAGAAATTAATATAAAAATGTTGGAGTAAAGAGAGAAGCTTCTTTCGACAACACTTGAAAAACGAAATGCTTCTTTTATCTCTTTCTTTCTTTAGACATGCCACTTCAGCCTGCAACGGAAGTGAATTTATATATATATATATATATATATATATATATATATATATATATATGTGTGTGTGTGTACGTGCGTGCGCGTGTGTATGTATGTATGTTTCTTTAGAAACGCGTGCATTTTCTTTTTCCTTCCTTTTCCTGTCGTGTTACAGCATACGTTTCGAAAAATACAAAGACTTGAACAACCATACAAAATGCGTTTTCTCTAGGTTGCAATTTTTGAGATCGTCTGCTTTATTTCGTCACTTCATGACATTCTCTCTCTCTCTCTCTCTCTCTCTCTCTCTCTCTCTCTCTCTCTCTCTCTCTCTCTCTCTCTCTCTCTCTCTCTCTTTCTTTCTGTTTCTTTCTTTATTTTTGTCTCACTCTCTCTCTCTCTTTCTCCCTTTCTTTTTCTTTCCCTTACTCATGGGAATAGTATTCCGTTGTTTGAAATTATTGTTCTCTGAAGCTTCGACGTTTACAAGAGAAAAAGTATTGTGAAAAGTTACAGAAAAATTGTCTAAAATGTCGTTCAAAAGTTCGAATGATTTTTAATTATTTCTTTTATATATATATATATATATATATATTTTTTTTTTTTAAGAAATAGATATTAGGTTGGAAACTATGAAACGGGTGTTTTTCTTTAGTTATTTATTTTCATTCAACGCCCGTTTCATAATTTCCAACCTAATAGATAGATAGATAGATAGATAGAGAGAGAGAGAGAGAGAGAGAGAGAGAGAGAGAGAGAGAGAAAGAGAGAGAGAGAGAGAAAGATAGATGAATAGTACACTTTATTAATTCCTCGTTAGGTACTCACTCGAAGTTCGTTGTTCATTAGGAATCCTCCGGGACCATCACTCGAACCTTACTTTTTATATTTGCATCGATCAACGCGAAAGGATAATAAGTTTTCCGAATAGACGAACTTTTCTTAACGAGCGTTTTCATCAGAATGATTTTACTTCTACCTCCCCCTCCCCCCCCGCGCCCTACCCGCTCCACCTCCATCTCTTTTTCTCTCTCTCTCTCTATTAAGTATCTTTTGAATTAGTAAAAATCGATTTTTTTTCTTTTCTCTTTTCTTCCCTTTTTTCCCTATACTCCACCCCCAGCCCTTTTTTTTTCTTTTTTTTTCTTTTTTCTTACAAGACAGAAACTTAAGAAAAAAAAGTAATACAAAATTATAACCTTTTGTAATATTCTTAATTATACTGAGAATATTACTATTACTATAATATAGTAAAAAGAATAAAAAATAACAAAAAAAAAAAAAAATAAAATGAAATAAAAGAGGAAACAAAAAAGAAAGAAAGAAAGAAGAAAGAATTTCATAGGAATAAATTTATTTCGAGCTTCGTTCGAATTGGAATTCGATAAAAAAAAATAGAAAAAAAAAAAAAAAAAAAAAGAAAAAAATTGTTATAAAGACAATGAAAGTAAACGAGAGGAAGAAAGAGATGAAGGGACAAGAAGGGATAGGTGAAGGTAAAATTTCTCGTCTGTCTTTTCGTCACGAACGTGAACTCGATCAACGTCGGTTTCCCGCTTTTCTTCGATGAACACTCGTGTTCCGATTCGTCGTATATCGAGCGTGTAGAAATCGTGAATCGTGCTGCGTGACGTATAGAATAAAGGTGTTATTTTTATACGTGTCTTTTTCTCTCTTTTTGTTTCTTTGACCTTTCGCTTCGGGGGAATGTAAAGAAAAGGATAGAAAAGTTAGCGATGGAAAATTCTTCTCCTTCGGTGCCTTCGACTTTATCGTTCGAGTTTCTTCCTGTCTTTCTCGAGAAAAATTGTCAAAAGGAAAAATGAAGAAAGAAAGATAGATAGATATAGACAGATATAGATAGATAGATAGATAGATAGATAGATAAAGAGAGAGAGAGAGAGAGAGAGAGAGAGAGAAAAAGCAATCTTTCTTTTTTTACATAAAACTTCTTATGATAATTTTCGTAAAGATATGTGTCATGAATAACGCTTATTTGAATATTACTTTATCACCATTTTTCTTTTTATTTCTTTCTATTTAGTTTTATTTAAAATTGGGTGAATATATTAGAAGTATGTATATATTAGCTGGACCGGAAAGTGATGTCGTTATTTGATTGTGATTAAAAATAAAAACTTGTTAAAAATTTATTCGTTTGAATTTAATTTAAGAAAGCGACATTACTTTCCGGTCCCCCTAATATATATATATATATATATATATATATATAATGAATATAGTAAATATATTAATAAGTAGGATATATAAAAATCTGAAAAATTAAGATTCTTATTAGTTTTTCTTTTTATCCTTCTCTTTTTTTTCTTCTTTGCCCTTCTCTTTCTTTCTCTCTCATTTTCTATCTTTCCTTTTCTCTCTCACTCTTTTTATCTCACTCTTTCTTATTTATAAAAGAAATGGTGATTTAAAGTAAATATTTTAATTCTATAGGTATGTGTTTAAAAATTGACAATTTTTTTATATGCTTCTATCTATTTGTATTTTCTCTGTTTACGTGTGTGCGTGTGTGTATGTGTTATTCGTTCAAAATTCTTGAAACCGATAAATTTCTTGGAAATGACAAAATTCCTGAAAACGATCTCAATGTTTGTTGTCAAAGTTACGTTTACGATCCTAAGAAATATATCCTTTTATTATCTTAGTTTGAAGGACGTTTGATAAGGTACATGTCTAGGGCTTTGTGATTCATCGATTCGTCAGTACGTATTCAGACTAGTCACAGTTCGTATCGTTTTTACATTTGTCTCGTAAATTTTTCATTATAATTTAGAAACATATATAATTTACAATCGTTTGACATTAATTCAGTAATTCAATTATACTTGATAGATTTGTTTTTTATTGATTTATTCGTTTATTCGATTAATTTATAATTTATTAATTCGATTATTTTATAATTTTTAACAAGTCTTCGTTAGATATTTTCGTTTAATATTTTCATTTTTCCGAAATATCTATGTACGTATGTACATACAATGTATATTTATATATACATATTAATTAATTTTTATTACAGCGATAATTCGATTTGGATTATTGTTATCATACAATTTTTTACTTGCAAATTAATCTTAATATTTTTTTTTTTTTTTTTTTTTTTAATTACTCGTCTTATTTTATTAATTAGTCTTATTTATTCGTTCATTTTCTTCATTTACTTTATTCATTCATTGAATTCGTTCATTTCATTCGTTCGATTATAATTATTAATTTTAATCGTTAATTATATTCATTTATTAGTAACGATAAGATAATTTTAACGATGTATTAACGAAGCGATGAAAAAAAATTCATCGTATTGAAACATTTTAAAGATAGTATGACAAAATAATTTTCAAAGGTGAATGCAACAACTCGTTTGCAAATTTTCATTGTTAACCCTAATGCTATGTTCCAGTACGTTCCGCAAGAAAATTCCGCAGCTTCCACAAACTTCAAAGTACCGACGTGAACGAACGCTTTTAGTTTTTCATTTGAAATTTTGCCAAAATGTTTCTGAGCTAAATTCTACCAGGTTAAACTAGGATTATGTTTATTAACTTCATTTATTGTACATATCTATGTACGCATGTATATACATATATATATATATATATATATATATATATATATATATAATAAGTATATATATTTATATTTACAATTTGATAAATTTGATGATTTTAATAATAATTTTCAAGTAATAAAATTCATTGAATTTTTTCATAAATTTATTTACAATAATATATATTTGATGAAATATTATATTTTATAGAAACGTTTTTCTGCATGGTTAAATTTTCCAAAACTTTTAAATTTAATTTTTTAAATTATTTAGAATTCTCTTTCTCTCTCTCTCTCTCTCTCTCTCTCTCTCTCTCTCTCTCTCTCTCTCTCTTTATTAGTATTATTATTTTTTTTCTTCTTAATTTTATACACATATATCGAATATAATTAAACTGTAATAAATGTAAAAATTATATTTTAAAATTATATATAGTAACGTATATAGATCGAAGGAATATTTATTATAGAATAAGATATATGTTATTTATTAATTCGATGTATTTTCAATAATATATATTAAATGTTTAGAGTTTTAGTGAATATAATAGTATAGATATATTAGATAATTAGACTGTGTTTAATGAATAACAAATATATTTCGTTGTAATTAATAACTCCCTCCCTCCCTCCCTCCCTCTCTCTCTCTCTCTCTCTCTCTCTCTCTCTCTCTCTCTCTCTCTCTCTCTCTCTCTCTCTCTCTCTCTCTCTTTCTCTTTCTCTCTCTCTTTGTATCTCGAAATAAGCTTTGGTTTTATCTCCTGTAGGATTTAAATTCACGAAAATGAAACGTTGATACGCACGGACTGTCTCTCGTAATTATAAACTACGTCAACGTTGCTAGGTAGTCGATTAAATCCCGATCCTTTGATGCTGATGCTGAAACCACGACGACGGTTAAATTCCTTTTAAATTTTCCTTTAACAGAAATCCTTCCCCCCCTCCCTTCTCCCCTTACATTTACCCTCCTTGGGATAGGATTTTCACCGTGGTTCGAGTAAAGCTCGATCGGATTACACGGTAATTAACGTGAAATTGTGGTAAACTCAATCAATGATCCTTTAGGATTTACCGATTCTTTTCATATTTAAATAAATAAACAAATTGGATTTATTAAATCCGTCGTATATAATAATCATATTTTTATCATGTATTTTATATCATTACAATAATTATATACATTCTATGTATTTTTTATTATTACAAACATATAATTATTATTACTATTTGTATTATTTTATTATAATTTATACAAAATATTATTATATATTTATATTGTTGTTTTATATGCGTTTGCATTTTGTTTAATTTTATATAAGGGAAAAAAAAAAGAAAAAAAAAAACGAGAGAATATATATGTATATATTTATAATATATAATTTTATATATATCAGGTCAGTCGAAAAGTTCGTACGCATTTTTATTATTAACATATACATGCTACTAATGCGCACGAACTTTTGGATTGACCTAAAATAATATATAATCTTATATATTTATAGTATATAATTTCTACAATAATAATATTAATAATAATAATAATAACAATTTAGGAATACACACACACATATATATATATATATATATATATATATAAATGGAAACATAATTTACACATAAATAAATAGATATAAGTAATATAGGACATCGGATCAAATTTGGAACGTTCGACAATGATCCTCTCGTAGAATTCTGTATATTTAACGACTGAGTGTCTAGTACTAATTCGTGAATCCCAATACCGTTTTCGACGCACGATTACCGTACTGTATCGAGTTTTCCCATCCTTTATTAAATCCGCCCTCCATTGGGAGACCATTACTTGCAGTTCGTTTGTTCAATATTCCGGATAATCCCAATGGGATCTTTGAATTTTATATTTTCTTTTTTTTTTTTTTTTCTTTTATTATTATTTTTTGTAGTTTCGTTTTTCATTTTTTATTCTTCATTCTTCATTCTTTTTTTTTTTTTATTTTTTATTTTTTATTTTATATATATATATATATAATATTTTATATATATATATATATATATATATATATATATATTAAATTGGTGACATAACCATTGTTTATGGTTCTGATTAAAAAAAAAAAAAAAAAAAAAGTCTCGTTATCGAACGAGATCGATATATCTCGACACTTTTATCTTTTATTTATTTTTATTTTTATCTTTATTTTTATTTATCTTATATTATTTTATTTTTTTTATTTCTTTTTACAGATAAGAACACTGCAGTTATTATTGATGTAATTGAAGTTAAATGTATTTATAAATTAATCCTGTAAGCATTGAAGTCTCTTTTTATCTTATTAAACAAAATCGATATATACACATATACATACATACATACATACATACATACATACATACATACATACATACATACATAGATACATACGTCACGAATTTTATTTTATCAAAAAGAGCAAGCTCGATGTTTTGATAACGAGATTCCAAACGTAACAATTTTTATGTACATTCTATGAGAGGTCCATTTGTAGAATGAATGCAAAAATAACAACAACAGAATAAAAAAAAAAAGAATAAAAAAATAAATAAAAAAAAAAAAAAAAAAAAAAAAGAAGAAAACAAGGTAGTTATTGGCGATATTAATTGGAAGTTCGATATGAGAGGATTCGTTTTCTCTAATTGCCATTACCGTCGACAGAAATTCGGATGATTTAAACTCTATGATCGTCTATCATAAATTTCCTACGTATTTATTTTTATTATAAAATTGGTTGCTGTTGTTGTTGTTGTTGTTGTTGTTTTTCGTTATCAGTTTTTTTTTTTTTTTTTTTTTTTTTATATATGTTATATATATATATATATATCTTTTTCTATCTCTATTTTTCTATTTACATTAGCAGTAGAGCGGTAGAGTAGCTAGAAGCTAAATAGCCATCTCTTTGACTCGGATCTTTTGCGGTAGAGAAGCCCAAGTGAACGTTTTGGGCAGAAATGTTATATATGGCTCGTTTTACAAGGCCAACCCTTACCCTTTGAACAAACTAGAAAACTATAAAGAGAGATAGAGAAGAGAGAGAGGGTGAGGGAGAGGGAGAGGGAGAGGGAGAGAGAAAGAGACACGCTTTTCTCAAGCGAGCCTTCCTTTGTAATCGACCAAGTCGCAAATTGTCTTTCTTGCTCTACGTTTCTTCTTAGTCTATACAAGATACAAAGGATTAAGAGAGAGTGAGAGAGTGAGAGAGAGAGAGAGAGACAGAGGAAAGTAAGGAGAGAATGAAAGAAAGAGAAAGAGTGAGAAAACTTTAATATCCGGAACTTGACATTCCTTTTGACTAGTTCTTAACTCTTTAATATATAGGTATTCTCTTGATTTTTTTTTTTCTTTTTTTTTTTATACAGAGAATTGAAGCCATATATACGTATATTTTTTTTTTTTTTTTTTTTTTCTTACAAAATTTAATTAAAGAAATTAGATTAATCTCATTCATATATCGTGCAATTCTATAAGTATACTTAATTGTATATATTTAATGATTTAAGATTCAGAATTAAATTAAATGAAAATTATTAATTATGCTCATATATTGGTTACATTAATTATTAATATAGTGTAATTATGTGAGTATATATATATATATATATATACACACACATTTGCAAACACATGTATATATTTAAGGGTTTGTGGTAAAATTATATTAGATGCCTGGTACATATATTAATGATTTTAAATCAGAATTAATATTAGTTGAGAAATATTGTGATTGTGTATATTTGAAAAATTATATATATATTTTTTTTTTTTTTTATTTTTATTTTTCTTATAATCTGTATAAGGATTGTATATATGTATAAGGATTGAAATCGTTATTAGATTAGATTAAATGAAAAAAAAATATTCATAGATCATACGTCGAAGATAATCGATGAAAGTAATTTGTTGGAAACAAACGAAAGTGTGGAAAAGGAAGGATAGTACAGAAAGGAAGGAGAGGAAGGAAAAGGAAACGAATAGAAAAAAAAAAGAAGAAAAAAAAAAAGGCAAAAAGAAATGTGCTATCGTAGAAGTCGAAAAGAAAAAGGTTGGAACGTCGATGAGAGTTCTCTCTTTCATAATACTCTGGACCCCTTGGACTGAGTCAGCGCTCGTAGAGAATAATATAAAGGTGGTCGTTTTCGGTATGGAAACCCTCATTGTTAGCAGAGAGGTTACGATCTCGATTTCATTGCAGGAAGAGAGTGAGAGAGAGAGAGAGAGAGAGAGAGAGAGACTATGCAAAAAGTTTGATCGAAATAACCACTTATTTGTCATTCGATTTTTTGTTGCATTCGATTTTCGTCTTTCCACGGTCGATAAAGAACAGAAAAAGAAAGGATAAAGAGAAAGAGATAAAAGTATTTTAAATTCGAGGAACGTTCATTCTCACGACGTGTTATCCACTCATTCGTGTCTCATAGATCTTTTAGATCTCTTCCTGTGTCGATTCGAGTGGTCCAAAAAACGAAATAATTGTTCGTACGATATAAAGACTTTTTTTTTTTTTTTTTACTTTACCGACGTCATAGATAAATCTCTCTCTTCACGATATGATCTCTCCATCTT
>NC_140828.1:2647500-2652500 GCF_050613455.1 Vespa mandarinia | reverse complement strand
TATTGGAATATTTAAAAATTTCATTTAAAAGAGAAAAAAGAAAGAAAGAAAAAAAGAAAAAAAAAAGGAAAAAGAGAATCGTATTCTCATTATGATCGATAATTTTTTATTCATAATTTTTTTTTTCTTTTCTTTTTCTTTCTCTTAACACGTTCCGCGTCAAGCTATTTTTGTCGGGTTTATCGTTCAGGCCATTTGATATTTTGATTAAAGAAAAAAATGACTGCGTGTATCACCGGTGGTACAAGTGACCTAAAGATCAAGTTCAACGTGTACCACCGGTGGTACACATGGCACGGAACGTGTTAACAATAATATCGTATAACTTTCATAAACGTAAAGTAACGTAACTTAAATCTAAATACTATCTAAACAATATATATAAATATATATATATATATATATATGTGTATGTATATGTATGTGTGTATGTATATATGTATGTATGTATGTATTAAAAGGATAGAATTGATAATTTTTAATTCATAATTTTGTTCTTTACTTTTTCTTAACAATAATATCGTATAACTTTCATAAACGTAAAGTAACATAACATAAATTCAAATACTATTTAAACAATGTATGTATGTATGTGTGTACGCATGTAAGTATGTATGTATGTATTAAAACAATAGATATTTGTATTAAAATCATAGTTTATATCAACTATTCCATTCGAGAATTAATGTTAAACGTGGACTAGGTCGAAATCGATTTTGACGTCATAATGATACGCGCATTGGCAAGAACATAGGAATATCGTACATACATATATACATAAGAATATATACATATATATCTATACATACATACATATATACATACATACGAAACGGTAGACAGTCGTATAATCGTGTTTCGATCGAACCGATCCGAATCCGAATGCAATAATCGCTTTACTATCTATTCAGGTTCAAAGGCGAATTCTCGATACATGATACAGGTATTCGTATTATGTATATATGAATACATACATACACACACACACACACATATATATATATATATATGTATATCGATGTCCTATGTACATATATATATATATATAGAAGGCAGACAACGCATGTCAGTATTACCATTGGCTACTACCAGTCGATCGCAGACCCAGAAATTCCACGTGGATTAAATTTGTGCGTGTGAAATTGTGAGCTTACCGATTCGAAAACGAGAGAGCGAGAACGAGAGAGAGAGAAAAAGAGAGACAGAGAGAGAGAGAGAATAGTGGGAGGGAAAGAGGGAGTCCATTGAGTGAGATGAAAAGCATTCTCTCTTTCTCTCTCTCTCTCTCTTTCTCTCTCTCTCTCTTTCTCTCTCTCTCTCTGCTCTTATTCTAACGCACACATATACGAACTGACGCATATGTACATACAAATTTGTGGAAGTACTCGAACCGGAAACCGAGGCTGATGCTCATGCGCGTAAATTTTCATGGGCACACGAGGACGACTGTGCTTTTGGCTATTCTGAAACCCCTCTTCTAGTCATCTCTCTCATTCTCTCTCTATCTTCCCCTCTATATGTGTGTGTGTGTGTGTGTGTGTGTGTGTATATGTATATGTATATGTTGAAAGTGTATTCGCATACATAGGCATTTGATTGCACGAGCAAACACATGCGACGAAGCCACCAACGCCAGACGTTACTTATTCAGATCCCTGCTCTTTAATGTCTTTTCACCTACACACGCACACACACACACACGCACACACATATATATATATAAATATATATATATATATATGAAGTGTATATTATTCGTAGATGTACTCGTACACACGTGGATAGACTGGAAAATGAAATTTTGTCTCCACTCCTCGTCAATTTCTTCTTCTCTTTCTCTTTATCTTTCTCTCACTTTTCTCGTTCGCCTGATATAAAACGTAAAATCATGGTGGACTCGTAAAAAGATTATTCGTTGGATATACATAAACGTTGTTTGCACTCTTTATTCCTACATGTATTTTATCTAGAGAATGCCGGAGCGTAAAAGTGAATTTTATTTTCTTTTTTCTTCCTTTCCTTTTCTTTTCTTTTCTTTTCTTTTCTTTTCTTTTTTCTTTTCTTTTCTTCTTCTCTTTTTTATTTCTCCCTCTTTCGACAATTTTTAACATTGTAGCATTCGTTAGTCTTAGGCAAATAATTCGTTTGTTATAATTCAAATGAAATAAAAGAAATAGAAAGAGAGAGAGAGAGAGAGTGAGAGAGTGAGAGAGAGAGAGAGAGAGAGAGAGAAAATTCCGGATGCAGAGAAAATGCTAGATCGTTCCCAACCATGTAGAAGTTTACGATATGGAAACGTAATCCCTTAAGTGCCATTCTGGGAGTAATTTACAAACGCTTTTCCGCGTCGTCCTATCGACGTAACGCGTAAGGTCTCTACATAGAAAGAGAGAGAGAGAGGGGTGGAGGGGAGGGGGAGAGAGATTTCACGGTGCCGCAAGGATTTGCATCGGCGAACGATTTTCTCGGAAGATCGAACGCTAGATCCCTTCGGAATATCTTGAAAGCTACCCTTTGCTTCTTCCTCTTAATTTACGATTGATCGATCGATGTATTCTTTTTATTTAAAAAAAAAAAAAAAAAGAGAACAAGAAAAAAAGAAAAGAAAAAGAAAAAAGAAAAGCAGAGATAGAGAAAAAGATTTTTTCAGTGGAATTCATTTTCATTTGTTTAATTGTGATATTTTTGTGAAGAAATAAAAATAAAAAATAAAAAAAAAAAAAAAAAGAAAAAGGAAGAATAAGAATAATTTTTCTTCTCTTTCTTTCTCTTTTTTCTTTTTCTTTTTTTCCCTTTCTTTTTTCAAATTTAAACATCGGTATGATATGTCTTTGTATAAAAAAAATTTTCATTAAACAAAAAGAAAAATGAAAAAGGAAGACGTTCGAACAGCCGTTTGTTTTCTGTTTCCTCTTGTCATTTAACAAAAAAAAATAAAAAAAAATAAAAAGAAAAACGTGTATATATATATATATATATATATATATATATATATATATATTCGTTATAATGATTATTATGATCGAATATAATTAAATTGTTTTATGATGAATATAATCGAAGAATGAAATTTTTTTGAATTTTAATCAGCTGTCAATTTACAATCTCTCTCTCTCTCTCTCTCTTTCTCTTTTCCTCTCTCTCCTCCTTCTCTCTTAATCGTTGTAGATTATAAACACGTTTTGACAGGAAGACGCGCGCTTAGGAAAACTCTTGTTGCGGAAGCAAGTCAGTCAGCCAGCTAGTCAACCAGTCAGCTGTTAAAACTCACGTTATACATCTGTTTTTGAACCGTGGACGTCGTGGAAAATACGTGACGGCACTTCCGACGAGCCAATACGTCAACGTGACGCACGACGGCTTTTAATATTTCTGACTCTAGTACGAATTGGATTCGTCCTTCTCTCTCTCTCTCTCTCTCTCTCTCTCTCTCTCTCTCTCTCTCTCTCTCTCTCTCTCTCTCTCTCTCTCTCTCTCTCTCTCTATTTCTCTATTTCTCTCTTTCTCTCTGTATATATGTATTTGTGTGTGTGTGTGTGTGTGTGTGTATCTTTCTATCTGTCCTTCGAAAATGTAACAAGAGAGAAAGAAAGAGAAAGAGAAATAGAGAGAGAGAGAGAGAGAGAGAGAGAGAGAGAGAGAGAGAGAGAGAGAGAGAGGGAAAGAGAGAGAGAAAGAGAGAGAAAGAGAGAGAAAAAAGGGAATGAAAGGATGAAAGTTTCTCTCGGGATATTAACTCGACCGCCTTTGAGGGGCTTAAAAACGTTTAATTTGCCAAGTAACCGTCGACTGTGATATCCCCTAAGAGAGAGAGAGAGAGAGAGTGAGGGAGAGAGAGAGAGAGAGAATAAGGGAAAAGTTTACAGAACGTGAAAGGCATTCGAGCGAATACTTTGTAATTATGATAACAGACCTCCACTTTCTTTTCCTTTTCATTTCCTTTCTTTTCCTTTGCTTTCTTTCGATGTACCTTTCAAATCTATTATCATTTTCTTCATATATTCATATTTATCGTTTTTTTTTTTATAAATATATTTATCGTATATTTTTGTATATACATAAGTGTGATTAATTATTTTACATTATACACACATTACACATAATACAATATACACAATACACATACATTTTATATGTATATATATATATATATTTTTTTTTTTTTTTTTTTGATTGTGAAATTGAATGAACTATTTGATTAAGATTTGTTCGTATGTATTGATGATAACATTTTTAATGAAAATTTCAATGTATTTAAAGAGTTTACATGTTACACGTACGTTTATTCATTTATAAATAAGATTTATAAATATCCCTTGGCGATCGATAATAGTTTCGAGATATTGATCGTTTGAATTGGATTTATTTAATGATTTTTTAATGATTATTTATGATTAATAATTGCAATAAACAGTAGATATGGAAGAGTGAAAGAGAGAGAGAGAGAGAAAGAGAGAGAGAGAGAAAAGAGTTAATTATTATTTTGGATTAAAAATTTCAATAAAATTTCGATCGAGAATTATTTCGTTTTTTTTTTATTTCTTTTTTTATTTTTTTTTTGTTTTTTTGTTTTTCTTAAATGGTATTGCACGTATGTAAATATCAATACGACGAACAATTCGTTAAATGATATTTATCATTATAAATTTAACTTAACGTTAAGTTCATTTTACAAATCAAAGTTTAATGGTATGAAACGTTTAGATTGATTGTGATATATATATATATATATATATATATATATATATATATATAGTCAGCATCTCCATTATCTTCAACGTGTCTAGTATAGTAAAACTATGAGGCTTGAAAAGCGGTGACGAAGCTCTGGCACAAGAGACACGGTTAGGTGCAATTTGCAGAAAGGACATTACCACGATATCGTCCTTTTTTCCTCTCTCTCTCTCTCTCTCTCTCTCTCTCTCTCTCTCTCTCTCTCTCTCTCTCTCTCTCTCTCTCTCTTTCTCTCATTCCCTTCCCCCCTCCTACCCCATTTCTTC
>NC_140828.1:2627500-2637500 GCF_050613455.1 Vespa mandarinia | reverse complement strand
TTCTGCTTGTACGTAAGAGAACTCCTACTGGAACGAGAATAGGCTAAAGTAAGAGTAAACGGGTTGAGGGGAGGGAAGGGAGAAATAAAGAGAGAGAGAGAGAGAGAGAGAGAGAGACAAAGATAAAGATAGAAAAGCGTTCGATCGTTCCAACTCCATTCGATTATCCTGATAAAGTCCTTGATAAAGTCGATTCCAGCCACTCTCTTTACTTTCGACGCTGATTAATGCGAGCTCGGGGCCACACACACACACATATATATATATACACACACACACACACATACATATACATATATACGTACATAGCGAAAATCCAATGAATTATCTTGGAAACAAAGATTTTCAAGGGAAATCCATCGAACCGTTTTACTCCTACTGCCACCATGAAAATGCTAATCCGGAACATTATTAATCGGTTCGTTCTTCGTTAGATATTTGTCATTACTTTTCCATGAAAAGGGAGATTTATCATATCGATTAAATCGAAAAGAAAAAGAAAAAACAAAAAAAAATAAAAAGAAAAAAAAAAGAAGTTCTTAACTAAGTACTCTAATCCTATTTGATTATAATCGATTTTTATTTTCTCGTAATTTTTAAATTTTTCAATGTGGATATATAATCGATACGTGGTGGTAATAATAATTTATGATATTTATCATTGTCTCTGTTAATAATTTATCGAAGATAATATTATTCTTTTTTTTTTTTTTTTTTTTTTTTTTTTATTGAATTATTAAACGAGTGAAACAATTGAGGAATTAATTATTGATAACTAATATAGTCATTATTATAAATAATAAATAATCAGTATATATGTATAAAAAGAAAGAGAGAGAGAGAGAGAGAGAGAGAGAGAGAGAGAGAGAGAGAGAGAGAGAGAGAGAGAGAGTCTCGAGTGATTGTAAAACTGTAAGCCTAACTTGTAAAATTACAAACTTTAAAATTACGAATTTAAATAATGGTCATGAAATAAATCAATCGATTTAAAAAAAAAAAATTATCTACGGTCTTTTATGTAGAGACCTGTTCGAGTATATTCATTTTTTTTTTTTCTTTTTTTTTTTTATTCCCTTTGCTTCACGTTATTAATTTACGAAGAAAGAAAATTGAACGAATAAAGTAAGATTCTCGTAATCTCTTTGTTTGAGAACGTTACAGCGTCTATTTGCAATTCATTAGTAAATTTTCAAATTGCACGTCTCTTTTTATACGTAATTAATGTTCGACCAAATCATTTTTCATTTTTCATTGCTTGTTTTTTTTTTTCTTCCCTACTTCTTCTTTCTCCTTTCTCTCTCTCTCTCTCTCTCTCTCTTTCTTTTTTTCTTTTTCTTTTTCTTTGTTCTTTTTTTTTTTCTTTCCTTCTTTTATTTATCATCATTCATTAAAACAGATAATAAAGATACTTTCTATCGAATATTACGTTTCAATTCGATTTTAATATATTTCAAAATGTAATATAATATTTAAAATAAATCTTACATACATAGATAAATGCATACAAATATTATCATTCGTTCGAATTGAAGAATAAATGATTATTATACGACGTGTATATTGATATTCTATGTTAAATTGTTATATTAATAAATTAATCATCATTATCGTCGTAATCATTGTTATCATTATTATCATTGTTATTATTGTTATCATAGTAATGATGATTTAAGTACGTATTAAGGGATAACAATGTTTGTGCTTAATTAACTGAGAGAGGACGAGCGAAGAAGATACAGGAATGTTACGTTGAAGTTTAACGAGGCTAAAGGATAACCTGTGTGTAACGGTGTGTGTGTATGTGTGTGTGTATATATATATATATTTGTTGTATTTGTATCTGTTGTATGTATGTGTATATCTGTTGTGTGTGTCTGTTGTATGTATGTGTATATCTGTTGTGTGTGTCTGTTGTATGTATGTATACATCTGTTGTGTGTGTCTGTTGTATGTATGTGTATATCTGTTGTGTGTGTCTGTTGTATGTATGTGTATATCTGTTGTGTGTGTCTGTTGTATGTATGTATACATCTGTTGTGTGTGTCTGTTGTATGTATGTGTATATCTGTTGTGTGTGTCTGTTGTATGTATGTGTATATCTGTTGTGTTTGTATGTGTGTGTATGTGAAAGAGATAGAGAGAGAGAGAGAGAGAGAGGCACGTGTACCGGCATTTCCGGTTTCGCGATAGGAGCTTTATCGTTCTGGATGCTCTGTCAACTTGACGAAGGGGGAACAATAGGAAGGATAAAATCGAGCCTGCAGATTCGACGGCAAAATACTGATATTCAACGTACACGTCATTTCTCCCTACGTCACTCAGAAAAATCCAATACAGGCGTTGTTATGCGTGTTTATTAGTAATAAAGCTCGAACAAAAGCGTTTTTAGATCGATTAGACAAATTTCTTAGATAATTATAATTAATTAATCAATCAGTCGTATAATACGTTAAAGATATCTTTCAAGTTTTTAAATTTTATTTATTTAAATTAACAATTTTACCTTTAAATATCTTTCGATTTTATTTATTTAAGTTAACAATTTTACGAGCTAAATTTTATTGCTTTTTAGATTTGAAGAAAATAAAAAAGAAAGAGGAGAGATAATATTTGCTATTAAAAAGATACGTCGATAGAATAATTGATTTTTTAATATCGTTATAGAAACTTTTGAATCAATTTATATATTTAGGTATGTATACATATATATATATGTGTGTGTGTGTGTGTATGTATGCATAGGTACACGTGAGTCGACGATTATTAAAGCGATCTAAAAGCAATTTCAAATTTCGAAAAATTTCGTTGACATACGCTGTAGATAAAAGTTTTTTTTTAAATTACGAAAAATAATATGAAAAAAGAAAGAGAAAACAAAAAAAAAATATCAGAAGAAAATGCTAGATAATCAAATTGATCTGAACGATTTAAATGAATATATTATTCGTGAATTGTGCATTATTTAATTTGTTTCTTTCTCTCTTTTTTATTACAGGTTTTCAAGGACTCGAGGAGCTATCCTTATTATCTTCTTATTGATTTCTTCGAGCGGTAAGAGTCTAATCTAAATTTTTATTATATCCTTATTCACAATTAAACATATCCAACGAGAATCAATCAACGAAGTAACGATCGATAGTTTTGTTTGTTCATTTTTAGATACGAATATTATAATAATAAAATTCTAACATGTTATATCTATTATTTTTCTATTAATTCTCTAATTTAAGAATAGAAAAGATCGAACTCTTGTCGTGTCTTATTCTACGAATGGATTCAAACGATCGGAATGGAGAAACGTTTAAATATTTTCCCGTCGTCGTGAACGAACTAGGACAACGGGATAAAGTGTTCGAACAACCGATAGTTTCTCTCTCTCTCTCTTTTTTTTTTCCATGTGAATGTGTAAGAGATAAAGGAAGAAAGATAGAGAGAGATAAAGATAGATAGATAGATAGAGAATAGGGAACAGAAATAGAAAAGGACAACTAGAAAGACGATGGAAAGAGTTTCCTTTTTCCGGGGATGGAAACAGGAAGCTTCTACTGAAACATCTCTCTCTCTCTCTCTCTCTCTCTCTCTCTCTCTCACACCTTCTTTCTGACTATTTTCTTCTTTATCTAACTTTCAGAATGATGAAACGTTGAGTATAAGCGTGAAATATATATATATATAAGAAACGTTTGCCTCGTTCTTTGCAAATACTTTTCTAGAGACATAGAAGTAAAGGAGAAAGAGAGAGAGAGAGAGAGAGAGAGAAAATCTAATCTTCGTAGACGGAGGGTAGAAGTGCTTAAGTAAATAAAGCTGGAACTTAGAGAAATGTAAATGTAGTTGGCGCGACAAGTAATATCGAAAAACGTAGCCATATTCCTTCTTATCGTTTCTCCGATATATAACTATACGTAGATATATATATATATATATGTGTGTGTGTGTGTGTGTGTGTGTGTGTATGTGTATGTAGAACGTTTTAGATACTTACATATCTAAGTTGGTTTAATATCGTACTTATCGCATGTAGTATTATAATATTGAATAAAATATATGTATTACGGCAAATATCTTATGGCAAAGGAAAAAAAGAATTTTATTAAGGGATGAACAGTATTAAGACATATCAGATAGATAATATATAAAGTTTACGCATATAATTCAATTCGATGCAATTCTATTGTTTAATGATTTATTTTGAAATTTTTTTCCTTTTTCTTTTTTTTTCTTTTCTTTTCTTTTCTTTTCTTTTCTTTTCTTTTTTTCTTTTTTCATCGAATCAGAGATAAAGAATTGAAGGGGAATAAAATAGATATTCTACATTTTATGATTGCGAATGATCGAAAATAAAATGGAAAAAGACAAGAAAAGAAACAAAAAAAAAAAAAGAAAAGAAAAGAAAAGAAAAGAAAAAGATGAAGAAGAAAAAAAACAAAGCAAGAAAGGAAAGATTTTAATAATCTTCTCTCTCTCTCCCTCTCTCTCTCTCTCTCTCTCTCTCTCTCTCTCTCTCTCTCTCTCTCTCTCTCTCTCTCTCTCTCTCTCTCTCTCTCTCTTTAGCTCTTCTATACATTCACACGAGATTTCCCTAGATTTCAGGAGCCCGTTAAATACGGCACCATCGAGACAGAGCAACGAGTTTCCGATAATGCCGGATGCAGCCGAGCGTATTACGGGATAATGCGTCCCTCGCTCAATAATACGGCGACTATTCGCTTCTCCGTTCGATCACGTACGATCACGTCTAAAACGAGTCCCTGTTCTTTTCTTCCACGCACTAACCAACTACTATATCACCACCACCACCACCATCAACCATCACCACCACCACCACCACCACCATCTTCACCATCACCTTCTTTTTTATATCACCCTTATTCAACGGTATCCATTTCCGCTTTCCTCCCCTTCTTCTCTTCATTTCCTTTTTCTATTCTTCTTTCTGTCTCATTCTATCTCGTTATCGCATTCGATATCTATTCCTTTCAAATCATTTTCACATTCTTACGTCACTATAGTATAGCAACATATATATATATGGGGTTTGCGTGTATATATATATATATGTATATATATTAGATAGTCGATACGATTGCCTCGACATTAAGCTCTCTCTCTCTCTGTCTCTCTGTCTCTCTGTCTCTCTATCCCTTTCACCCTTCCACTCTCTCTCTCTCTCTCTCTCTCTCTCTCTCTCTCTCTCTCTCTCTCTCTCTCTCTCTCTCTCTCTCTCTCTCTCTCTCTCTCCCTTCCTCTGTCTCTGTCTTTGTCTCTCTCCTTCTCAGATCATTTCAACTGAAATGTACATGGATCGTTAGTTAGTAGTTCGAACTTATATACATACATATGTATCTATATGTATGTATATATTTATATACGTATGGATAGATAGATCTAATAGGTACATATGTTTATACATATGTAACATCTTCCTGTTATGTAGGGAGAGTGTGTATGCTCATGTTAACCATAAGAGAAACTATTTCGACGTATTCGCCATCCATCCATCCATCCATCCATCCATGAAATTTCATTAATGAAGAAACTCTATAATATATGAATTATATTCTCGTTGTTTGAAATATTCTATTATTCGATTATATTTCTTACGTATGTACATACATAACCAACCACGATTTATCTTTTTCAAAGGCATTCATAAAACAATTTATTTTCATATATCTTAATATAGTAATTGTTTTTGCAAATTAATATAAAAGAAGGAAAGGGAGAATAATAAATAAGACGAAGGAAAAATATATATATATGTATTAGGTGGACCGGAAAGTAATGTCGCTTTCTTAAATTAAATTCAAACGTATAAATTTTTAACAATTTTTAACAATTTTTAATAATCAAATATCGACGTGCACCAGAAACAACATTACTTTCCGGTCCACCTAATATATCAATGGAAAAATATAATATTATGTTTAATTTTATTAATTATATTTTATTTTATTTTATTATATTTTTTATATATTATTATTTATTATATTTTTTATATATTATTATTTATTATATTTTATTATTAATTATTAATTATATTTTATTATATTTTTTATATATTATTATTTATTATATTTTTTATATATTATTATTTATTATATTTTATTATTAATTATTAATTATATTTTATTATTAATTATTAATTATATTTCATTATTAATTATTAATTATTAATTATTAATTATTAATTATTAATTATATTTTATTATTAATTATATTTTATTAATTTAGGATAAAATTTTAGATCGCGCGTAATCTTGAATTTGTCATTCATAATCAATTTATTACTATATACGTACGTTTTATTGCTTATTTCTTTGTTTACATCCTCTATCTCTCTCTCTCTCTCTCTCTCTCTCTTTCTCTCTCTCTCTCTCTCTCTCTCTCTCTCTCTCTCTCTCTATCTTTCTCTCTCGCTCGTATTTTCTCTCTTTCTCTGTTTTTCTCGAAAGAAATCGAAGTACCGAAAAACGATCGTCGCTTTCGTAATGTTGTCGTTAAATAGAGAGATGTTTAGAAAAAAACTTATAGAATGTACGACGCTAAGTCGAAAAACATTAAAGGTTGTTTATTCACAAGCTCATAAAGGACGAAGTTCTAACATTGTCGCCTCGTCAGTCGACTCGTGTTCGTCGTATCGAAAGGACGTTAGAAAGAATGTAACGAAGGAACTAATTACTGGAACGGCTCTTCCTTGCGGCTACATACATGTAAGATCGTATGAGTGTATGCGCGTGTGTGTTTGTGTGTGCATGTGTGTTTGTGTATGTGTATGTGTCTGTGTGCGCTAAGAGAAATGCGATAAAAGTAGCGGTTTTCGTGGTCTCTTAGTATAACCTCTTTAATGTTCAACATTTTCATTTTTCTTCTTTCTTTTTTTCTTTCTTTTTTTTTTTCATTTATTTCTCTCTTTTTTTTTTGTTTTTTGTTTTTTTTAAATTAGAAAAGACAAGAAAACGTAATATTCAACGAGAAAACGTAAACGACGATTAGTCAAAGGATTTAATTCGTTCGTTTTGCAAAATAATTAGAAATATATTATGCTAAGTTGTTAAGTTCATTCGACGTTAATATTTAAGACAGATGATGATTTTTTTTTTTTTTTTTTTTTTTTTTATAGGATTTAGAAATGTACGAAAAGCGTACAGATAATACGACATATTTATTTTTAAGAGAATTATTTAGAAAAAGAAAAATATATATATATATATATATATAAGTTTATAATTGTAAGTTCTAATTTTATATATACATTCAACATAAATCTCGTATATCGTGAAAAAGATGATTTAGAAAATGTTAGAGAGAGAAATTAGAAAAATAAATTAAAAGTTTATCGTCATTTTATTTTTTAATACGTACGTACATAGATTATAATATTTTTTTTATTAAGGTGAGAAAGAGCAAACGACTGTCATAAAAATTATTTCATTTAAGAAGTTTAAAAAGTCTCGAATTGATATGTTTTTATAGGTCACCGATATCATTCCCCATTATTTCTATCCTTTTTAAAGAAAAATACGTCAATCAAATTTGATGAATTTTCTTGAAGGGGAGAAAAAAGATTTTCCTTTGGTTTTCGAAATATCGCGAGAAGAAGACGATTCGAGATAATCGAAGTCAAAGAAACATTAATACGTTTTATTCTCTCTACTTTCTTTCTTTTTTTCTTTCTTTCTTTTTTTTTTTTTCTTCTTCTCTCTTTTTCGAAATTTTTGTTTTCAACCCTTTGCGATATCAAAGTCGATTTTACAATCACGAGGAATACTTTAGTGTTCTAATAGCTTTTCTCTCTCTCTCTCTCTCCCTCTCTCTCTCTCTCTCTCTTTTCTCTATCTTTTTTTGACGAATTTGAAGATCAAAGGAAAGAGAAAAGAGAGAAAGAGAGAGAGAGAGAGAGGGAGGAAGAAAGAAAGATTCTTGGAAAGCGTCCTAACTTTTACTTTCGTAATTTCCGACTTCGATACTCGACTTTTCTACTTTCAACGTTAAAAGAAAAACATTTGGGTCTTTGAAAATGTAATATAAAGAGATAGATAGATAAAGAGAGAGAGAGAGAGAGAGAGAGAGAGAGAGAGAGAGAGAGAGAGAGAGAGGGAGATGAAATGGATGAAAAGAAAATTTTGTAAATACAAATTAGATACAACTAGAGGGGGATGTTCCATAGAGAAACATTTTAAAATCTCATTTATCTACATTATTAGAATTATTTATGATTTTTATTTTATTACTTTATATCCGATATATAAATAATATCGGATCTCTCTTATATAATATTACAAAATTATAATTAATGTATATATATATATATATAAATATATAAAATATACAATATTCTCTCATAGAAATATATTATATATATATATATATATATACATATATACATATAAGTATATAAGCTATTATAAAAGAGAATTGCGTATTAATTATAAATTATATCAGGAGTTATTTTTCTTTTCTTTTTTTTTTTCTTTTCTTTTTTTTTCTTTTTCTTTTTTTTTTTTTCTTTATTCTTCACGTAATATAATTAATCATTAGCTCGTGAAAATATTATGTATTAAAAGAAAGGGAATTTTGTAGAGGATTAAAAAAGAAAAAGGAAAAAAGAAAAGAAAAGAAAAGAAAAAAAAAAAAGAAAAAACACATAATCGTTGTAATATAACCTACGATAAATTTAGAGAGTATAGAGACTGGTAAAGGTTAGAACGTTAAGATTTTCATGGTAGAAAGTCGCTAAACTGAATAATTAGGTTTATTATCGGTAGCTGGGCGTATATTTCTGGATACACTCGGTGGAAAGGATTTACGTTAAGCCTTTAGTGCGCGTAAGCTCCCGCAGGATAAAGATGAGGAAGAGGAAAATGGACGACTGAAAGTGAATGAATGAGAAAGAGACAGAGACAGGGACAGAGAGAGAGAGAGAGAGAAAGAGAGAAAGAGAGAGACCTAGAGTGGTGGGTCTTAGTTTCCATCGAGGTCATTCTCGACGACAAATGGTTATTTATTCGCCGTGGTTTCGAGTTAATCCACGAGAACCTACCTTCATTTTCTACACGTCTATGTTTCTATACTTTATCTCTCTCTCTCTCTCTCTCTCTCTCTGTTTCTCTTTCTCTTTCTCTCTTTCTCTCTCTCTGTCTCTCTCTCTCCCTCTGTTTCTCTTTCTCTATTGAACTATATTACATATGTATATTTGAATTTATTCGCTAAAATGTTTTAGAAAAAAAATTTACGACGAAACGTTCCGATAAATAATGAAAACATTTTGTTACTAACTTCTGTTTTAATGTAACTTTTTTTTTTCTTTTTTTTTTTTTTTTTTTTACGTATTTCATTTTGTCCATTCGTATGAGAAAATAATTGTTTTCCTTTTCTTTCTTTTTTTTCCCCCACTCTTTTTCTGCCTTTTTAATTAATTTTTTTTCAACAATAATTTCTTATCAGTTTACACGGATTATTGATATTTAAAATTTTTATTTACGAATAGATAGTTAGTTATTAATGAATAAATTGTTTGTAGAAATTAAAATAATTCGATATATATATATAATAATAATTTCTAAATCAATAATTGCACAATCAATAATTTCTAATCAATGTACAGTTGATTATTATATCTATTTGATTGATACGCGCAGATCGTATGTTTCGAAAGAAAAAAAGAAAAAAAAAAAAAGCAAATAATCCAATAGAATTTATCCAAATCAAATAATCCAATCAATTTTTAATCTCTTAATAAATATACATTAAAATTGAATTAATAAATAAATCAGACATTTAAACAAAATAAAGAAGGAGAGAGAAAAAGGAAAACAGTAAGAAAAGAAAGGAAAAAAAAAAAAAAAAGAATGGCTGACAGAAAAATGAAATTGATTCGATAGACGATTTTGAAATCGATATATATATATATATATATATATATATATATATTCAATCAGTTGTCATTTCATTTTAAAATCGTATAAATAAATATACAAATAGATAAATAATACGAACG
>NC_140828.1:2620000-2622500 GCF_050613455.1 Vespa mandarinia | reverse complement strand
ATGGAGTGCGAATTTTATAAGGTTTTCAATCGGATAATGAAATGAAATGAAATGAGAGGGTGAAAAAAAAGAGAGAAAGAGAGAGAAAGATAGAGGAAGAGTGAGAGAGAGAATAAGAGAGAAAATAAAATAGTTCGAGTATGGTTATTGAATCTTTTGAAGGAAAAATAGGTAAGATGTTAAAATGACAGGCAGCTGCACCTGCACCTTCTTCGAAGATATTTATGCACCGAGTTACGTACACACTTCAGGATTCTCTCTCTCTCTCTCTCTCTCTCTTTCTCTCTTTCTCTCTTTCTCTTTTTCTCTTTTTCTCTTTCTCACTTTTGCTCACGTTATGAAAGGTACACCCAAGAGGATTGTATTCTTGGTGCTTCGGGTGAGACGTAATATAGGGAGGAATTTAATAATCCCTTAGCTAAGGACTCCCAAGTCGTACGTAATATCCTGGAAACATATTCTTCTTTTTTTCCTTTTCTTTCATTTTTGCTTTTTTTTTTTTCCTCGAACGAACGAGATAATATCGCGACGTGTGAGAACGATCATCAATGATAAATCATTGGTAATAGATCGTTGGAAATTTTCTCATTCATTATTAGACGAGGTTTATTGATTAAATTATTTATTTATTTATTTATTTATTTATTTATTCATTTATTTATTCGATAGATCATTACAAATCTTTCGTCCTTTAATTATTATATTATATCGTTTCACTTCAATTTTTTTTATTCATTTTTTCTTTTCGTTACCTTTTTTATTTTTTTTTTTTTTTTACTTTTTTTTTTTTATTTTCTTTTCTTATTTTTCCATCGAGATCATGCAACAGACACTTTGAGGTCATACTATAGTATACTTAATTTATTCAGAATCATATTTTATTCTTGACTAAAGTGCCGATTCTTATTTTTCTCCTTTTCTTACTTTTCTTCTTTTTCTTCTTCTTCCTTTTAATTCTTCTTCGAGAATTATAATAACTCTTTCAAATTTTCTCTCTCTCTCTCTCTCTCTCTCTCTCTCTCTTTTTATAATTCGGCCGATTCGTCTTTTCGATTTACCAAAGCAAGTTACTCGTGCGTAGTCAAATTGATGCATCCAATTTCTGGCTGACTTTAAATTAAAGCTCTAACTTCTTTCTCCTTGAAGTTAGATTCGATTGGCTCCCGATAAGAAGACGTATCAATGGCGGCATATAAGACAGATCGTTCCTCTGAGAATGAACTGGAATGTGGACTGTGTAGAATGAAAGAAAAGAATGAAGAAAACTGGAAAAGGAAAAAAAGAAAAAAAAAAAGAAGAAGTAGAAGAAGAAGGTTTCCTTCACTTAAGAGATTCAAAATTTCAAAATTAATATAAAAAAAAATAATATATATATTAAAAAAAAAAAAAAAAAGGAACGATCGTAGAAGTATATTGTATTTTTTTTTTATTTTTTATTTTTTTTTTTATATAGAAGGACTATAGTTATTATTTGATTTAAAGATTATTAATTCATTTAAATGTTTATATTTTGATTATAAAAATAAGAATAAAAATAAAAAGTGTAAAAGAAAAAAACAAATCAAATCGTATTTGTATCGATTTTATACTATCTATAGAGAATACGTTAGAATTTTATTTTTCTTTTCTTGGAGAAATTAATATTAAAATTTTATTAGCTATATATATATATATATATATATATCGAAGCTTATCCGAGATTAACAATTTATTCTTTATATATCAAAAATCACTAAAAGAAAATAGTTTAGAAAAAAAATGTTCTCGTCGACGGATATTAAATCGATAGATTCTTTTTGTAAAGCGTCATTCTCTCTTTCTTCTATCGAACGTCGTCAAATATATAGAGCTTTGTAAAAAAAAAAAAAAAAAAATAATGAAAAGAAGAAAAAAAGAAAAAAGAAGAAGAAAGAACAAAAAAGAAAGAGAAAGAAAGAAGAAAAAGAACAAAAAACAAACGACGTAGCGAGAGAGAGAGAGAGAGAGAGAAAAAAGAAAGAGAGAGAGAGAGAGAGAGAAAATTCTCTCTATAGAGGAGAAGGCCTAACTCGATGCCTTGTCGAACAGGCTGACGTTCGAAAATCGATCCTGAAACTTATCGAAGCTTTAGCCGGGTAATAACTGCCGAGATAGATGACGAAGAGCCTTCCGCGAATTTGACATTTTCTACTTGCCATAGATTCCTCAGAGTGTCGTTACATCCTTCGACCCTTTTCAACGAGAACATTTTCAACCATGAGATCAAAAAATACAAGATGAATTCATTTATTCACTTTAGATCTATCAACTTTTTCTAAAAGCTATCGATTTCGATAAATAAAAATATCTTTTCTTTTTGCTCTGCGAGTTTCGCAAAAAGAAAAAAAAAAAAAAAAAACGATTATAAAAACATTGTGTAATTAATTATTGCACATGTAATATCAATATTGTATTTATTGTACAGAATTGTCAAGAAAGAAATTTTAAATCATTTTTGTAGGTAATTTAAAATTAAAAAAAA
>NC_140828.1:2610000-2612500 GCF_050613455.1 Vespa mandarinia | reverse complement strand
TATATATATATATATATATATCGTAAGTACTATCGATATCTCGCCTCTTTCGAATTTCCCGCCGTTTTCTCGTGCATTTAACAGGATGTACGCTCGATCGAACTCTCTCGTCTTGGAATTCAAAGCTTATTTGCCATTCCAATTCGAGGCAGAAGCAAAAGCATCAGGATTCTTGTTGAAAGCCAAACGAGAAAAGAGCGCTGTGTATATAACATACGTATATGTATGCATATAATACATATATATATATATATATATGTATGTATGTTTATACGTACACGTTTTCTCTGCGTAATACCTGTTATATCTTTTTCGTATGATAGAGAGAGATTTTCGATGATTCGAAGGAAATATCGAGATTCGTAAAAAAAAAAAAGAAAAAAAAAGAAATAAAAGGGAAAATAGATAAAAAAAAAAAAAGAAAAAAACAAAAGGGAGAAACAAACAAAAAATACATATATACATATGTACATACATACATATATACTTATATACATAGAAATTCTTTCGAGAAATACAAGCCATGAATTTTATTCGAGAGAAACACTCGCGAGATACTAGTATATTGTACAAACGATCGAACTCGTTTTGTTTGTCAATTTTATCGTAAGCTCCTTACCATTTTGCATTTCTTGATAATTCTTTTTATCCTTTTCTATTAAAAAAAAAAAGTACATATTCGTAGATTATTTGCGATAATCGATTATGCTCGACACCTTTATTATTTTTATTTATTTATTTATTTATTTATGTATGTATGTATGTATGTATTATTATATAATATTATTGCATATAATTATTATATACTAAAATCGGATTATATATAATTAGTAACAAATGCAAATTCTTAACACATTTGTAATAATTCAACTTAAATTTAATCATCTTTCATATATTTCATTTCAATTTCATTAAAACATTATTATCTTATTATAACATTATATTATATTATCGTATTATTATAAGATATAATTGTTATCTGGTAATATCGATTATAGATTTTATAGGAAAGTTAATTTCAATATCCTTTCACATATTCCAATGAAATTTTTCTTAATTATTTTTTTTTAACATTTAAAATGCCCTTTCACATATCTTAAATCAAACGAGTTTTAACTGGATCTCTCTATCTCTCTCTATCTTTCTCTCTCTCTCTCTCTCTCTCTCTCTCTCTCTCTCTCTCTCTCTCTCTTTCTTACACACATACAACACAGAAATACAAATTGATTTCATAATAAAATTGGAAAGTGTATAAAGTTAAATGAGAGTGGGTCGATGATACTTCAACAATTTTTTTTTTTTTCCTATAATATATCTTTTATTTTCTTTCATTTATTTATTTATTTTTTCTTGTTTTTTTGTTTTTTTGTTTTTCCAAATTTGGTCCGCTCGATTTAGATTTTTAATCTCGGGAAAGCTTGCCGAGGGGTTTGGATGGAGGCTTCGAACGTTTACGCTACTCAAACGTATATACATACGTACGTATGTACATACATACATACATACATACATACATACATACATACATACATACATACATACATACATACATACATACATACATACATACATACATACATACATACATACATACATACATACATACATACATACATATATACATACATATAAATGTATATATACATATACATACGTTTGCTTTTGATACGTGGGTTAGGTAGGATAGCATGGAACAATGGCCATCAGGGAATAACTCATTGTGCTTGGACGGGAAACATTATATATCTCGGTGCGAGTAATTACACGGCCGAGAGCAACCACGTTTTAAGCTTTGGTGGTACGAGTTAAAGGGAAAATTTTTGACCAGGGCGCACGGATTCTCAGCATTCCAGAATTTCTCTCCCTCTCTCTTACACTCACTCTCTTACTCTCTCTCTCTCTCTCTCTCTCTCTCTCTCTCTCTCTCTCTCTCTCTCTCTGTCTCTCTCTGTCTTTCTCTGCCTTTCTCTCTCTTTATCTTTTCGAAATTTGTTCGTTCGTTCGTTCGTTCTTACCTACGAATCAGAAGATTGATCAAAAGAATTCGAGAGAGTGAGAAAGAGAAGCTGAAGAATGCAAGGAAGAATAAATTATAGTCAACCATCTTTTACTTTGATATAAAGAGACCGAGAGAGAACGGGTACAAGGGGTAAAGGGGATCTAGGTGAAAGGAAGAAGGAGGAAGGGTTTTGGTAGGGGTAGAAAAAAGAAAAAAAAAAAAAAAAAAAAGAAAAATAAGAAAAGTCACACTAATGAAAAAGTGTTTTATCAACGATCTTATCGAGAAAATGTTTCTACCTAATAATATACCTATCTTTTTAACGTTTATTTTTGCTTTTATAGCAATATTAAATTTTCAACGTTCTTAAAGAGAGACTATGAGGTAGAGTGAGAAAGAGAGAGAGAGAGAGAGAGAGAGAGAGAGAGAGAGATAGAAAGAGAGAGAGGGAGAGAGAAACCTTCGACCGTTCATTAATTTCACGAAGTACGATAAAACTGT
>NC_140828.1:2585000-2605000 GCF_050613455.1 Vespa mandarinia | reverse complement strand
AGAAAAATATTTTTTCATGCGGAAAAGAGATAAGAAGAGAGAGTGAGAGAGAATGAGAGAATGAGAGTGAGAGAGAGAGAGAGAGAGAGAAAGAAGGATGGATGGATAGGGAGTGGTAGGAGGGGGATAAAAAAAGGAGGATACCTATATCTATATCCAAGATAGCGCGTTATTTCATGATAGTAGTCACGGTCGTAGATGTTGAAGTAGAAGTAGTAGTACTACAAGTAGAAGAAGAAGAGCTTTATCGCGTTGTTTTTCGTCGGCTTGAGCCAATCGGTGCGTGAAATTCAATGGCTTCACGTTCCACTTGTATTCATTGCCCGACGGCATCGCCTTTACGAAAGGAAGCTTCGAAAATGCTCTTATGTTAAGAAAGAAAGAAAGAAAGAGAGAGAGAGAGAGAGAGAGAGAGAGAGAGAGAAAGAGGATTTTCGTAACATTCTCTAAATCCTTATCTCTTTTCTTCTCTCTCTCTCTCTCTCTCTCGCACTCTAATCTTTTCTAGTATCCAATTCTCATGAAAAAATCGCAAAAGAATATTTAAAAAAATTCGACATATTCATTAATTCACTACTATTCGATTTAATGTTCACTAGTAAATATAATTAATTATTATTATTATTAATTATTATAAATCATTAATAATAATAATAATAATAATAATGATAATAATAAATTTTATTATTATTATAAATAATGTTCTTGTTAATAATATAATATGATACTCCCTTTTGAATAATGATTATCCCGAAGAAATTACAAATTTATTATATTTATTATTGAAATAGGTGTCATTAATTATTTCGTCGAACGATTATTTCTGACGATTATTTTCACCCCGTCGTCATCGTCGTAATCGTCAACATCGTCATCACTGTCATTATCATTACAAATTATTATTCGAAATCATCGAAAGAGCTTTTATTAATGAACATCTGAATTTCAACGAGCTTATCTCGTTATAGGAAACGATCGTACAATGGGGAGACGGTGGGAAAAAAAAAGAAAAAAAAAGAAGAATAAAAGAATCGTTAACGTGACAGTCTCTATTGCTTTCTCTTTCTCTCTCATTAAGTGAGTCCCTTCGTTTGTATACGAACCCCTTTACTGTCTCTCTCTCTCTCTCTCTCTCTCTCTCTTGTCGTCGTCGTCGTCGTCGTCGTCGTCGTCGTTCGTTATTTCTCGAAGCGTACAAAGAGTCTCGTACAAAAATTCTTTACCCACGAAATCTCTCGCGTCAAAACTTGAAACGTTCTTTTTTCTTTTTTTTTTCTTTTTTTTTTTACTTTTTTTCTCCTTTTCTTTTTCCTTTTTTTTTCATTTCTTTTTTTCTTCTCTTTTTAACACCATTCGTCGCGCTACATCTCTTCTTTTTATCATCTCGAGAGCGCCCCTTCTTCTTCTTCTTCTTCTTCTTCTTTTTCTTCTTCTTTTTCTTCTTCTTCTTTTTCTTCCTCGTCTTTTTTCTTCTTTCTTTTTATTTTCTCTCCTTCGGTTTCTCTCTTTTATATCGTACGACAACGAAAGCTCGAAGACAGAACTGCATTGAGATTCACTCTTCGAAATTAAAGCTCGTTCTTCGTCGTCGTCGTCCTCGTTGTCGTCGTCGTCGTCGTCCTCGTCGTCGTCGTCGTCGTCGTCGTCGTCGTCGTCGTCGTCGTCGTCGTCGTCGTCGTCGTCGTCGTCGTCGTCGTCGGCTAAACGTATATTCCAAGTTCCCACTTTGTCGTGTAGAAAACGAACGAGACGTCTTTTCGATCCTTCGTCGATCGAACTGCAAAGAGAAAAGAGACAGAGATACAGAGATACAGAGATATAGAGAAAGAGAGAGAGAGAGAGAGAGAGAGAAAGAGAGAGAGAGAAACTAAAGGAAACTTTGAAAAGCAACGACGGCAACTACCTTTCCATTCTACTGCTTTCTAAAAGCTTTAACTTTTCGAAATTACTCCGGTAATCTCCTTTTGAAAATTAAACGCTGATACATGGAAAACCCTGTAAATATCTCTATATCTAAATATTGAAAAATTTTATGATTTCTTTTTGTTTTCTTTTTTTTCTTTTTTTTATTTCTTTTCTTTTTCTTTTTTTTTTTTTTTTTTTTTTCGTTTATTCGCATCACCAACAAATAGATATAAATGCTGAATGTAAAGAAAAGTACATTAGAAGTATATTAGAAACTTCAAAGATTTTCTTTTCTTACCTTTTCCTTCTCCCTTCCTTCTCCTCCTTCCTCCTCCTCCTCCTCCTCCTCCTCCTCCTCCTCCTCCTACTTCCGCTTCCTATAATACGTCGACAATAATTACGATAAGATTTCGCGTAAGATTTGATGGGGTTCGATAATGTTTCTAAAAAAAAAAAAAAAAAGAAAAAAATAAAATAAAATAAAATAAAATAAAATAAGAGAAGACAACAAAGATAGAAATTGGGATGAGAGTGTGATGAGAACACAAATGTTAAAGAAAGAATGAAAGAAAGAAAGAAAGAATGAAAGAAAGAAAGAAAGAAAGAAAGAATGAAAGAAAGAAAGAAAGAAAGAAAGAATGAAAGAAAAATTGCATTCGGTTTGAAATACATGGATACATATGTGCCTACGTATGATATACTTATCTTAAAAATCCAACATCTTGAAAAATGCAACGAGTTCCCACTAAAACTCGCTATTTGTCCATAGCCCGTGGCTACTCTAACAGATGTGGAAGACAGTTAGAAGCGATCATTCTCGTTTTAAGCTTTGCGAACGGTCTTGCATCTTTCTCTCTATCTCTTTCCCTCTCTCTCTCTCTCTCTATCTCTCTATCTCTCTATCTCTCTATCTCTCTTTCCCCCTCTGTCTCTTTCTTTCTATCTTACCATCTTTTTCCACTTACACCCCTTTTTCTTCATTTTCTTCCTTTTATTATACAACTCAGCGATTCTTCTTCTTCTTCTTCTTCTTCTTCTTCTTCTTCTTCTTCTTCTTCTTTTTCACACTCACACTCTCTTTCGTTCTTTCTTTCTTTATTTTTGTTTTACTTTTCTTTTTCCCTTTTTCTTTTTTTTTCTTTTCTTTTTCTTTTTCTTTTTCTTTTTTTTCCTAATGTTTTATTTCTATCTCCGTTCCTTTTCTCCATTCATCTCTTTCTTTCGTCTGAAAATGTGTCCCCTTTTTCTTGTACGTACGAAGGACAGCTAATGAATTCGTGGCTTTGGATGCAAATTGGCTTAATTCGTTTTTCAGTTTGAATTTACTCGCCGACAATAATTCCTCAACGAATTATCTCTTTCTTTCCCTCCAACATTCTCTCTCTCTCTCTCTCTCTCTCTCTCTCTCTCTCTCACTCTCTCACACACTCTCTGTCTTTCTCTCTATCTCTATCTCTATCTCTATCTCTTTCGTACAACTTTGTTATTCGATAAATATTTTTCTAATGAAACTTATGATTGCGAAACTATAATCAGCTGATTTTCTTTAATTGTTGAAGGAGTAGGAGAGTTTGCGAAAGAGTTTTGCCATTCAACTTTATGTTGTTTCTCTTTTTTTTCTCTTTCTCTTTCCCTTCTATTTAGCCACCCCCACCCCTCCCCCCCTCTCTCTCTCTCTCTATCTCTTAGCTCGCGATTATTCTCTTTTAAATCGACGAAAATACGCACGCGAAAAGTTCGCCGCTCGTTAGGCGAGATAAGAAAACCAAGATAACGTTTCGTTCACTCGATGTATTCGTACTTTCCTGCTTCGGAAAGCTACTTTTGAAACTTGCGGGAAGTTCATTTAGCGATAACTTGTTGTAAGTTACGATAAGTTGGCGCATTCTTCTGGTGAAACATGTTAATAAGTGAAAATTTATTCCTACGACAGATCGATAAATTTCATTTAAATTTTCATTAATTCATTATTATCAAAAACCATTAGATTTTCTATCTTATGGTTTCTCGGTTATAATAATTAAATCATTTATCACGTAAGACAATCACAAAATTTTTACCTTTAATCTAATGAAAAATTTCGATTGGTTTATTTTCAAAATAAAAATAGAAAGTATTATTTTATATCTTGGATTTAATTTTTCCTTTTTCTTTTATCTTTTTTTTTTTCTTTTTTTGTTCTTTATTTATTTATTTATTTATTTCGATAAAAGTTAGAGAGAGAGAGAGAGAGAGAGAGAGAGAGAGAGATAAAAAAGAAAAAAGAGAAAAAAATAATAGCATTACAATAGTATTGTAGAATCAAATTCAATTATTATTATTTAAATGCATCGTTTTAGAATACTCAATGAAATGATAATAATAACAATAAAATAATTGCACAATAGAGTTTAGAGGTTTGTAATTTTTTTTTCTTTTTCTTTTTTGTTTTTGTATTTCGTTTTATTTCAATGCAATTTTAATAAAACAAATAATAATAATAATAATAATAATAATAATAATAATAATAATAATAATAACAACAACAACAAATTGTCATTTTATTCTCAGATATTTAATTCCTTTATTATTATTATTTCACAATGCATCATTTTAGGATGTTGAATAAAATAATACATTAAATAATTAATGGACAGAGTGTCAGAATTAATATTTTTTTTCTTTTTCTTTTCAATAGTAATACATCAATTTAAGATTTTATTCTCTCCCTCTCTCTCTCTCTCTCTCTCTCTCTCTCTCTTCGCAATGATTACAAACGATGTGATCTTGCGAGATTGCGTAAAAAAAAAGAAAAAGAAAAAGAGGAAAAGGAAAAAAAAATAAAAAAAAAAAAAAATAAAGAAAGAAAGTTTGTTGAGTAGTAAACTTCGTTGAACAAAGGCAAGCCCGGAGGCATTGCACGACGGAAATGTTTATCTCTCGCGAAGCCATTCCTTCTCGTATTTCCTAATCCTTCGGGCCATGCTCTTCTTCCTTCTTTAGCCCAAGACTCGAGATCTTCGGTAGAACAACGAAAGGATTATGAAAATGGGAAAGCCAAGTCGAAACTCTGAATTTCTCTGACGAGCTAAGGATATAAAAAAGAAACGAAAAAAGAAAAAAAAAAAAAAAAAGAAAAAAAACAAAACTAATTTATTTGCATTCGAAGATTTAGAGAGCGAGAGAGAGAGAGAGAGAGAGAGAGAGAGAGAGCGAATGGGTTTTTCTTTCGTTTGTTTATTTGTTTATTTAACTAATTTCACACTTTACATCGTAACTGTATTCTCTTAATATCCCGAAAGTTTCGAAGTTCCAGAGTAAAAAAGAAATTTCAAATTCTTTCTCTTTTTTTTTTTTTTTTTTTTTTTTTTCATTTTCATTCTTAAAGATTCCTGTATCCATACATCTATTAAAAAGTTCACAGTCGTTAATGGTCAGATATCCAGCGTATATACGTATTCTTTTATTTATTTTTTTCTTTTTTTTTTTCTCTTCTATTTATATATATATATATATATATATATATATATATATATATATTTAAAATTTTTTAAATTTCTCTTAAAGATCCAATTTTCATAGAGTTTATTTTGTTCGTTTTCTTTCTATTAGCGTTCAATTCACCTTTCCATTTTCACATCCATTTGTTCTTTTAATCGACCGTTCGAAATCGTGTTAGTGGCAGCTCGACTCATTCGTAAAGCTTCTGTCGAGTTTCTCCGCGAGTAATAAGTCCTAGAGAGAAAGATAAAGAGAGTCAGATATAGAGATAGAAATAGAGATAGAGATAGAGACCGAGATAGACCGAGATAGAGAGAGAGAGAGAGAGAGAGAGAGAGAGAGATAAAGGAAGTCGATATCTATCATCGATATCGCGTGAAGAGAACGGATATATCTTTCCCAGGACACTTTGAAAATTCCGATAGTATGAATTCCTCTCTCTCTCTCTCACTCACTCTCCCTCTCTGTCTCTCTCTCTCTCTCTCACTCCTTTTTCCTTTCCTTCTCCCACATTTTCGTTGTTTAATTTATTAAATTCTCTCAATGTGTTTGTCCAACTCGTTAATTTTTCTTCGTACTCTTTTCTTCTAGTTAAATCGATAAAACTTTGGTATTTAATATAGTTCCTTTTATTTCTTTTTTTCTTTCAATTAATTTTAATTGATTAATGGAATCCATTATCAGTTTTATGTTATGTATAAACAGAAAAAAAAAATATGTATATGTATATATATATATATATAATGTGCATCTATATTATATATGTATGTTATACATATATATGTAATTGTATGGATGTAATATATTTTGCAAGCATTTGATGTAATGGAGAGAAAGAGAGAAAGAGAGAGAGAGAGAGAAATAAATATAGAATTATTACTTTTTAAATATGAGTTTTGTTATCGCAGAGATAATATTCGAAGAAAGTTTTCAGTTTCAATTTCAATATAATTATTATCGAGAATAACAATACTAACTAATCAATCTCTTCCGCGAGAGCTAATTAAATATGAAAGGAATTTGGAATATTTAATTATTATTTAATATATGATCTCAAATATTCGTATATATTGATTTAAATGTGCCATTATTTAATATGGATCGTATTTCTCTCTTGCGAATGAATTCATCGATGCAAAATGTTGGAAAGCTTTAATTAGTTGAAATCATCAATTCGTGGACGCATTAACGCCATTTTTAAATACATTTTTACATAATATAATATTACCAACACACACACATGTATATGTATATATATATATATATATATATATATATATATATATATGCGAATATTATAAATATTTCGTGAGAGGAAAATTGATAAACATATTAAGTTTTCCAATTTCGGTACGACTTCGTTTTACATAAAAAGACAAAATCATTATTCGAAAATAAACGATATACGTATGTGTAACTAATACACATAAAATATACAGTCAAACGTTGTATAGTTAATAAATTCTATTTAAACGAAAAAGGAATACAATTTAAAAGTACAGAGATAGATCCATTAATTAATTGTATGTTAGCGATATATTTCATGGAATCGATATATCCATCGAGAAAAGAAAGAAAGATAGAAAGAAAGAAAGAGAGAGAGAGAGAGAGAGAGTAGGAAAGCAAGAAAAAAGGAAAAAGAAAAGAAAAGAAAAGAAAAGAAGAAAAACGAGAACGCAAATGATATTTAAAATCCAACAATTTTCCTTTTTCCTTCTTTTTTTTTTTTTTTTTTTTTTTTTTAAGGTGATAAAAAAAAATTTTTTTTAAATATTTTTTAATCCTCTTAAATATCATTTATCTAATAACATTAGGGATTTCTATTTAGAACTAAAGATTCTAATAGAATTATCTATTAGTCTTATGAGATAAAAAAAAAAAAAAAAATATAAATTAATGACAAGTTCGAGTTAAGATAAATCTCACGATCTTATCGTTACACACAAATGAAATATTCAAATTGTCTTACGTATATGCATACACGCAAAATATCTTCTATAAGTCGAACAAGCAAACAAGTAAACAAGTAAGATAGAGATAGAGAGAGAGAGAGAGAGAGGGTGGGAGGGAGGGAAGATTCTATGAGCCCTTCGAACAAGTTTCTTGTCTATCTACCGACTGCGCAGACGCATTTGCAAGCAAAGTTAACTTATGGTGATCGAAACTTTCTACTGAAATAACTACCGCGGCTGGCTTTCTACACACAAAACTTAGTCGACGGCGGTGTATTAAGGAGACACAAGGCTCGTTTCACTGTTTCAAAGAAATCGAATTTCGAGACGATACGATATAGATATACTATAAAATCCTAAGATGATTTTATTACATATCTAACAAAAATCGATTATTCTTTCTCGTAACTTTTCTACGTTGGCTCTTTCATCCTTCTTACTCTTCCTTTTCTCTTTCTTTCTTTTTTCTTTTTTCTTTTCTTTTTTCTCCTTATCAATCAGCTTGAAACTTTTAATCCATCCTCTGTATATACGAAATGAATTTTTTATATATATATATATATATATATATATATTGATATTTATATATTTATATATTTTTTATATATTTTATTTTTTATATATATATATTTTTTTTTTATATATATATTTTTTTATATAATATATATTGAGACCCAACGCTTTTCTTTCAAAAGAATTTTTGTAATGGATTTGTTATTTTACGCAAGAAAAAAAAAAAAGAGAAAAAGAAAACAAACAACTTTTGTACCATTTATACAATCTTTTAAGTTCGACAGTATTTAATATGATCGAATCGATTTGTTTTGAATCGAGCTTTTTCGAGTTGAATCGAATCGAATCGGATCGGATCACATTTGACAAAAATGCGTCGAATTGATACGAACTTAAACCAAACTGAACTGACCCAAATCAAACTGATCCAAGTTGGACCATGTCAACCCTATTTGTTCCTATTCGATCCTATTCAAAACTTTCATAATTTCGCTCGAACTTTCTATCGTAGTCTTTGTGTCAGATTATTAATTATTATAATTTTCTATTTTCTTGTCCCTTTTCTTTTTTCTTTTTTACTTTTTCTCTTTAAATAAATATTACGCCAATAATAAGTTCTCCTCCGTTGGGAATCAATTTATTCGATTACCATATTTTATGAACGATTGTCTTAACTCACGAATCGATAGAGAAAAAGAGTAAAAGAGACAGATACAAAGTGGAAGAGAGATAGAGAGAGGGTTATATATATATGTAAAAAAAAAAAAAAAAAAAAAAAAAAGAAAAGAAAAGAAAAATAAAATAAAATTTTTGCAAATATCTGCAAATATTTGGAAACAGGATTTCGATATCGAAAACGTATGAATAGAGGAAGTAGATTTTTATTAAAAAAAAAAAAAAAAAAAAAAAAAAAATCTTTTTTAAATAAAAATAAAAAAAAAAAGAAAAGTAACACAAATATACATACACATCGTTTCGCGTTGGCATATCAGTATTTTTACTTTTTGGCTAAGCTCTCTTGTGCTCTCTCTCTCTCTCTCTCTCTCTCTCCCTCTCTCTTTTTCATCGAGTTGTCCACTTTTTTATTTTTTTTATTTCATTTCTTCTTCCCTTCTTTTTTTTTTCTTTTTTTTCTTTTCATTTTTAATTCTATATTTTTTATATTCCGTACAAACGTTGGTTCGAGGAGAAACGATTTTTTTTTGTTTCCTCCCTCGATAAATACATACATACGTAAATACATATATATCTATGGATACGTAAGTACGTCTGCACTATTATATTTGCCAACTAATTACACATTGGATATGCAAATGCAGAAAAAGATGCTTTGGGAGCTTTACATTGGAATTTCGATTCATTCTTCCTCTCGCTTTACTCCGTACTTCACAGTATCCTTCTCTCTCTCTCTCTTTCTCTCTCTCTCTCTCTCTCTTTCTCTCTTTCTCTCTGTCTGTCCGTTTGTCTCTCTGTTTCTCTCTCTCTCTCTCTCTCTCTCTCTCTCTCTTTCTCTCTTTCTCTCTGTCTGTCCGTTTGTCTCTCTGTTTCTCTCTCTCTCTCTCTCTTTCACTGATCCTTTTTTTCTCAAGCAATTCTAAGAGACTCCCAAGATGCACGTTTGTCTCAAGCCGTCTTGTTCCCTTTACTCGAACTTTTTCGTATAATTCTAAGATTTGCCGATGAGAATCCTGAATTTGTTCTCGCATTCGTTTACAACGAAGACCTCTGTTGTTTTTCACTAAATCAATCTAATGTTAAATTATATATATATATACGTATATATATCAATTTTTTAAATTTGTAATACATCTTCTTACAAATCGATAATGCACAATTTGTTTAATTAAATAATCGAATCGTTTTATATTGTATATTTATCGTATACCAATTTAACTTCGAAATAATACATTTGTAATGTATCTATATTTTTTAATTTTTGTTTCATTTGTTGTTCTTTTTTTTCTTTTTCTTTTTCTTTTCTTTTCTTTTTTTTTTCTTTTTTCGTTCTTTTTCTTTAGGCACAAGTTATATATGCCCTCTTACTAACGCGCAATATGACTTCGCTAGTACAATTAAGATATTATCATTTTTAATGTAATAAAATTATAGAAAAGGAAAAGAAGGGAATTTAACAATTCAAAAAAAAAAAAAAAAGAAAAAAGAAAAAAAAAAGAAAAAAGAAATTTTAACAAATGAATCGATATTTATTAAGATTAGATTAATAAATCAATCTCGATCAAAATAGATAACCTGAATCTTCTTCATTAATTATATTTTTCTAATCGATGAATTAAACGTATGATCGACATTTATTATTTTTTTGTTTTGTTTGTTTGTTTGTTTGTTTGTTTGTTCGTTTGTTTGTTTGTTTGTATCGAATTTAAAAATTTTAAAAACACATAACCCATTTGTGATACGATAATGTTGAAATTTTCGAATTTGCAAATGCATTTATAATATACATATATTATAAGGTATCTTATCAAAAGGTGGTTGTCATATCGAAGTGGCAAAGAAAAATTTCGATGCACTTAAGTGCATTAGGAAGAGTTCGACATTCCAAAGATTTTGCTTGTCTGCCTTTAACAGACTTTTCAAGATGTCTCTATCTCTATCTCTTACTCTCATTGGTTCGCCGTCGGTAGAAATCGGATTTTCGAAGACATGCCTTCCTCATCTTACCATCAGCCAAAGTGCTTCTTCTTTTTCTTTTACTTCTTCATTTTTTTCTTCTTCTTTTTCTTCTTTGAAACCAGCCAAGAGAAAAGAAAGGAAAAAAAGATAAAAGAAAAATACAAAAAAGAAAAAAAAAGGAAGAGGAGAGAGAATTAAAAAAAAAAAAAAGAAAAAAGAAAGAAAAAGGAGTGCAAAATGAAAATGAAGATAAGAATGAGTATAAAAATAAAAATAAAAATAAAAATAAAAATAAAAATAAAAATAAAAATAAAAAAGAAAAGGGGAAAATGGCAAAGTGATGGCGTTGGAAAGAAGAAATCTTTATCCGAAAGGACATAACTCGAAATGAGATTCCCTTTCGTCGAGAGAAGAACGTACTGAATTATTTTAGACTTGTTAATGCAATTCCCTTAAAAGCTCACTGTGCATCAATGTATCAGAAAGAGAGATAGATAGATAGAAAGAGAAAGAGAAAGAGAGAGAGAGAGAGAGAGAGAGAAGGCAGTTCCATATATCTATGTATACTAAAAGTGAACTCTCCTTCTACTATACTACTATACTTCTATTTCATTCAATATCGTGCTTTCTATGCAACCGAGACGATCCCATCGTCGTCGTCATCCTTCGTTAGAATTTGATATCTGATATTCATATAACGTCAAGAGAGTACTATCTTGATCTATAGATCTTCTCTTCAATCTTCGAAGAAACGAAGATATATTTTTAGAAGAAATTCCTTTCTTTTTTCTGTTTTATTTCCTTTTTTTTTTTTTTTTTTTTTTTTTTTGTCAACTATCGATTGAAAATGTAATTTAATTGGTCGTTGTTTTCTTCTTTCTTTCTTACGATTATTTCCATTTTATTGATATCAAGAGAACGTTAACATTTGGATTTATAAAAAATGATTGATTATAAATTATTCTTTTCTTTTTTTGTTTTTTTTTTTTTGTTTTTATTTATGCTTTTATTAAAGAACGTCTTCAATGTTGATGAAAATTTGATCCTTAAATGATAAATTAAATGTAATTGTTTTAATGTTTCATTTTTCTCTCTCTCTCTCTCTCTCTCTCTCTCTCTCTTTCTTTTTTCCTTTCTTTTTGTTTTTTGTAATACGTTTGATATTACATTCGATATGTTTAGAATATATATATATATATATATTTTTTTTTTCCAAGAAAAAATTCATTTTCTTTTTTTCCCGATCGTCATTTATACACATAACATCGATACGAAGGAAAATCCAATGTAATGGAATATTCAATGAAAACGTAGTAATAATTGTTAAAACTAAACAAACACATATATATATATATATATCTTTCTTTTCTTTTTTTTTTCTCGTTATCATGAATCGTCTCCATTATGTTAAATTTATTCGTAGTAAAAGAACACAGGATACTTTGGAAAATCTATTAAAACATTTTCCCACTGATAAGATATCATTTTTGAAATATAGCATAATGCTATACAATACGCCGGATATTCTTCTTTGTTACTTTGAAATCTTTCCGTAAACCGAACGAGAATATTCGGTTTTTTCTTTTTTTCTTTTCTTTCATTTTTTTTTTGTTTTTTTTTCTCATATGCTAGCAAGAGAAAACCAATCGGATTATTAAAGTTTCGTAGAGATACGTACGTAAATGTAATATCATCGAGTAGGAAATGAAGAGATAGGTAAAGAAAAACATAGAAAAATATCAGAAAAAATAAAGGGAGAGAGAGAGAGAGAGAGAGAGAGAGAGAGAGAGAGAGAAAGAGAGAGGATTAGATAGGTCGAAGTTCGTCTTCAGCAACATAGTTCAATGTAGTTTTACGATGTCTCGTTCAGTTACATCGTATCTCATGTAACATCGATATACCTTCGAGATCGAGCCTCGTAAATTCTCTTCGATCGAGAAACGTTGGAACGAAACGTTTGAAATATACTCAAAAAAAAAAAAAAAGGAAAAAAAAAAAGAAAGGAAAAATAAGTATATTATGTATATACATATATATATATATATAAATAAACAAGATAAGTAAAATGTTTTTCGCGATTAAACGTACGAATTCAAAAGTTAATTTCAAAGATTTTTCCCATTAATAATGGGCATAGTAAAATGCATAGGCGAGAAGATACTTTTAAAATGAAAAATAATTTTCAAAGAATTTTTGTATGATATGTACATATTTTATAACTTTTGTTATTATGTATAGTATATATGTATATATGTATATATATTATATATATATATATATATACATACACATTAAGAAAGATAAAGTGAATAAACTCTATTTCTTTCTTTCTCTGTCTCTCTCTTTCTTTCTCTCAATTTTTCTTTTCCCTTTCTCCTTTTTCTCTCTTTTCTTTTCTTTCTCTCTCTCTCTCTCTCTCTCTCTCTCTCCGAGTTTTCTCTCAAAATAAGCCCATTTCGATTTACGAGGAGCCGTGAAACAGGCCGATGATAACGGGAAAGCTCGTCGCTGAAAGCCGTTCGCCTTTCGTGAGTTTATGTAAAGAAACGATTTTTCTCTTCAAAAAGAAAGAGAGAGAGAGAGAGAAAGAGAGAGAGAGGGAGAGAGAGAGAGAGAGAGAAGAAATGTGTATCGTAAACGAGGAAAGTGGAGGAGACCGATAAAACGCTTCTCACTATGTCGAAAAAAAGTCTTCGTTTCGTTTCTAGAAAATGGAACGGATTAGTTGACGAGAAAAAGCTCTGATGAAGCTTTCAAATAGTCACGAAATTGTATCAATGTCGTAAAGAAAGAAGAAGAAGAAGAAAAAGATTTATAGGAATAAATCAATTAAAGATAAAATTTGTTGATCAAAAAATATATTATTTCGGTACTATCGATTGTACGATTAAATAAATCGAAAAAAAGAAAAAGAAAAAAAAAAAAAGAAAAAAAAAAAAAAAGAGAGAAAAAAATTGATCAACTGAAACATTTTTTAGTGTCGATACGTGCCAGAATTCTGATTAAAACCGAACGTGTTAATAATCTTCTTATTTGTATGATAAATATTAAAGACGTGAAATAATCAAGAAATCGAGAAATATCTCTGACCAATAAAAGAATGCGAATCTATTTCCTTCTCTTTCTCTCTCTCTCTCTCTCTCTCTCTCACTCTTTTTCTCTCTCTATCTATCTATCTTTCTCTTTCTCACTCTTTTTTCTTTTTAAGGAACAAAAAATTGTTCGACGTTACCACCTTAACGATAATCGAGGAACACGCGTGGAAACTGGCTCTCTCTCTTGTTATTTTCCATCTGAGTCAGGGGAAAAAAAAAAAAAAAAAAAAAAAAAAGAAACAAGAAAATGGAGAGAACAAGAAAAGGAAAGGACAAGGAAGAAAGAAAGAAAGGAAGAAAAAAGAGCCATCGGAAAAATAAGAAAGCTTATATGAACTCCTTTGATGTTGCATCGGTAGAATTTCCCATGGCTTTTGAAACTTTTCGGAAAGGTTTTAACAAAGCCTTGACTACTTTTTTCACAAGTTTCTCTAATAGTTTTACGACCCTTCTTTCGAAACTAGATCTTTTCTAACAGTTCTATTATCTTCATTCTAAATTTTTAGTTCAAAGGATGAGAGAAAAAGAAAGAAAGAAAGAAAGAAAGAGAGAGAGGAAGAGAGAGAGAGAGAGAGAGAGAGAGCAAGAGAACAAAAAGACACTGTATCCTCCTTTTCTATTATATACTTAAGCATTTTAAATTATATGATAACAAGTATGAATAAAGGAACGCATAAATTATGAGGCTTCCATAACCTTAATTACATTTTCTTTCATTGTTCTTTTGTAATTATAATTTATGAGACTTCGTCTAAAAAAAAAAAAAAAAAAAAAAGGAAAAAAAAAAAATAAAAGAAGGAAAGAAAAAGAAAAACAAATCGAAAAGAAAATCTGATATATTTTGTTATTTTAATCCAATTAATTATAATATCCAATTATTTATATTAATCTAATTATCTATAATTAATGTGATTATCATAGAAATCAAATAAATTATATTGAGAATGATTCTGCGTGGTAATAAAAAATCAAATATATATATATATATATATATATATATATATTTGATTTTGAATAAATCGACAGGTTTAATCATCTTAATCGATGACTCGACGTGGACGAAATAATAGCCTAGTATCGAAGTGTATTATCGCGATGGCATTAGATGATTGATTCTCTGCATTTTACCAGAAGTTGCTGTCATGAAAGGGAGCACTGATGATTTATCCTTTATGAGATTGATTTCATACGAATAAATCGATTCCTTTGAAAGTTTATTTCGATATACATGTAAATCGAATAGGATAAAAATATTTCTATCTCTTTAAAATAAAATACGATATGTTTTCTTTCGATTATATAAATTAATTAATTAACTTAACATTTCCATATAAAACATTTCGATATATATATATATATATATATATATATATATATAAATTTTTTATTTTATATTTTATTTTTTTTATTTAAAAATTTTACATACATATATTATATATAAGTATTAGGTTGGAAACTATGAAACGGGCATTTTTGTTTAGTTATTTATTTTCGTTCAATGCCCGTTTCATAGTTTCCAACCTAATATATATATATATATATATATATATATATATATATATACAATATATAATTTAATTCAATATATAATAGTTATGTATATAATTTTTAAAAATCATAATGATATAATATAATCATATAAATATATTATTTGAAATATTATATGAGAAATAATGAAAGAGAGAGAGAGAGAGAGAGAAAGAGAGAGATAATATAATGATATCGATTCGAAATGTATATGTACGGATATAAATAAAAATAAGAGACGAAAGTCATTCAAGGTAACATTCGGCTATGTTTATCCATTGATCGTATTAGTGACGTAATCTGTACGGCTTATCTGTACGTGTTTATCTGTCCTTTGTCCTTTCTCGTGTTCTAAGATCAGTCGTAGTTAGATCGTAAGAAGGTGAGCATCGGATAGACTATGATCTTACGACAAGCTCAGTTAAATTCTCATTTTTCTTAAGATTTTTCTTAATCGTACGAATTATACAATTAATTATATAATATAGATATATTTAATTATTTTATATTAATATTAATTTGCAAACAAATAATCTAATAGATTTAATGCAATTAAATTGATTGGATTATTTATCAACGAAATATTTTCTTTTCTATAAACAAGGATTATTTGAAAAATCATTTTTCATCGTTAATTTATATTATCGATCATTATCAATTCACGTTATTTTACATACGTTTCATATACTTTAATTATATACTGACTTATTTTATATTATAATTAATTCAATAACAATTTCATAAATATATATATATATATATATATATATATATATATATATATACAATATATAGATATATAATTATATACTGACTTATTTTATATTATATATAATTCAATAACAATTTTATAAATATATATATATATATATATATATATATATGCATGTATGTATAGGTATATATAAATAAAATATTATTCTAATATAAAAATAATATTTTTGATTTCAGTTGGCAACAATGTCAACGAACCACCTATCCTTGAAGCAGGAGGATACCCTACAGGTTTACCTCTTTCAGAATCGACCAAAGTAGGCACGTCTGTATTCGTCCTAAAGGGCTACGATCCGGAAGGATCACCAGTGAAGTATGGCATACAACTCACCGACTATTTCGTAGTCGACTCACGCACAGGCGCCATCAAGTTAGCAAAGCCCCTGAATCGTGAGGTAAGAAGTCGATCGCTTTACTCTCACTCGAATCTTTTTCTCACCCTTTTTTCTTTTTTCTATCCTATGGAAAAGGAAAGGGAAGAAAAGGGAAGCGAAGGGAGAGAAAAGAAAAGAAAAGAAAAGAAAAGAAAAGAAAAAAAGAAAAAGAAAAGAAAAGGAAAGGAAAGCCATTTAAAAATCCCTTACCTCGACTTTTTTTACCTCCTCATTTTATTTTATTTTATTTTATTTTATTTTATTTTACATCCATACGGGAAAATAAAAAAAAATTTATTCTCTTTATGCGCATATTGTTGTTAAATAAATATTAAAGAATTGATTTTACTTTATTATATATCATATTAACCATAATCTCGTATTCATTAACACTATAGAATTAGATATTAGAAGATTCAATTTATATGTATTATAATGTTTATCAACTAGTTGTCAAATCCGCTTGGTTATTGCTGATACGCTTATCCTTTCGAGAATCTAACGGTCCAGTGAAAACGTTCACGCATCTATGGATGCTCTAATTTATGGTATCGCGTTATAATCCTAATATATATAATATATATATATATATGTTTGTGTGTGTGGAATACATGTATATATACCGTAATTATGGCATTAACGAGATCGCACTATATATATCTTGTCAATTTAATTTATTCAGTATTATGTCGATTTATTTTTATATTTTTGAATGTTAATTAAAATTAAGCATTAGAGAATTAAATATTACATACAAATATAGATTAGAGAGAGAGAGAGAGAGAGAAAGAGAAAGAGAGAGAGAGAGAAAGACAAAGAGAGAGAGAGAGAGAGAGAGAGAGAGAGAGAGAGAGAGAGGGATGAAAGTAACGATTCATTACGAGGAATGAAAAACACAGTCTTTTGAAAAAGATATTTCATTACTTTCTCTCTCTCTCTCTCTCTTTCTCTCTCTCTCTCTCTCTCTCTCTCTCTCTCTCTCTTTCTCTGTCTCTCCATCTGTTTATCTATTTCCCTCTTTCAAAGATTTTTTTCGAGAAACGAGAAGGAAGAAACGTCTCTGTCGATGCTTCTAATTAATCTCGGAAAGCAGTCTCCATGTAATCGTAGATTATTAATCCTGCAAAGAGGTAGACGAAGCGAGAATATGGATATAATGTTGGGTATCAAAGGAGCGACACGTATGCGGCTTGATACATGCATCGTTATTTCCGCATTAACGGGAACACCCGAGTAGACTACAGATACTCTAGAAACGCATAAGCCTTTATCAAGTAAATCTAATCGATCGATTAGATATTTGAAAAGATAAATTTTCTAACAGATAATAAACGAAATAATATATTAAAATATCATTGATAATGATAAAATTAATTATAATATTATTTTATTATATTACAGATTACATTTCTTTCGAGATATCTACGGTATTGTTAGTCAATGATTTTTAATTCACGAATCAAACGAAATAATGAATCAATGATTGTTAAGTGTCACTTGACAGAGAAATTAAATAGATATATTTTAATTAATATTATTGAATATCTTGTATTATATTTCTTCTTTATACATATTTACGAAAATAAGATGAATTTGTTGGAAACAAATTTGTTTTTAACAAATTGTTAATTTATTATTAACAATAATCTGAAAATGTAGAGAAAATTTTGCTCTTTAAAACGATATTTTGAATCGAGTCTTTACGACTTTTAATTCCGGAGATATTCGTTCCATATAAATGAAAAATTATTTTTTTCGTTAAATAAATAATTTGTTTATTAACAATTTATTAGTTTATGTAATTTTATAAATCAAACACCATTTGAATGTTTTTCTGCTTTTTCTTTTTTTTTGTAAAATAAAATGAATTTAGGTCGTAAGAGTTTTTTTATAATAAATTGTTTATAACAAATTATTAATTAATTATTAACAATAATTTGAAAAAATAGAGGAAACTCTTCTCTTTAAAATGGTTTTCGTTTCAATACTCTGTGACTTTTAATTCCGGAGATATTCTTCCCATGTAAATGAAAAATTGTTTTCTTTGTTAAATAAATAATTTGTTTATTAACAATTTATTAATTTATGCAATTTTATAAATCAAACGCCATTTGAATGTTTTTCTTCTTCTTTTTCTTTTTTTTTTGTAAAATAAAATGAATTTAGGTCGTAAGAGTTTTTTTATTATAAATTGTTTATAACAAATTGTTAATTAATTATTAATAATAACTTGAAAATGTAGAGAAAATTTTGCTCTTTAAAATGATTTTCGTTTTAATTCTCTATGACTTTTAGTTCCAGAGATATTTCCATTTATTTAAAAAAGATTTACGTTGACACACTGACCTACATAATTTCATTCAAAATTGTCCGGCGACACACTGACCTACTTAAATTCCGAGAATTTACGCATCCCAGCTGGACATTACTACTACTCCTACTATTACTACAAACAGCTGTACTATAAAAATTATGAATGGAAATCTTTCAAAGGCGATATCTTCGAAACGAAAAATCGTAGAGACATGAAAAAAATATCGTTTTCAAGCGTAATTTATTCTCTATTTGTTTAAATAATCCAATAATATTGTTACAATAAAATTGATTTTGTTAAATAATTTTTAAAATGAAATTTATTTTCTTTTCGTTCGTATCGAAAATACATAACTATCATGAAATTATTTTCAATTTCTATTATAATCATATAAATTTTATTTCATTTATTTAACAATAAGATATATGAGATCTATTAGATAAATCGCTAATAATCGAAATTGAAAGATTTCATTTTTCGTTTCGTATCACGCAATGACTTAGCCATTTCGTAGACAGGCGCTATAAATTTCATCATTAATTGTATTGTAATCAATAATGAAATTAATTCAGTTTTAGTAATTAATTATTCGATACTGTAAGAAAATTAAATTAATATTAAACGTTGAAAAGGAACTTTGCTTGAAAAATTATATTTAAAATTATAATGACGGGAGGATAAAAAATAGTTGGTGAGAGTTTGAGTTTAGCAAGAAAGATAAATCACGAGGAAAAGAGAGAGAAAGAGGGAGAGAGAGAATGAAAGGAAAGTAGGATGCTGCACGTGGAGCTCGAATATAATTAATTGTCCTTTCGAACAGGAGCTGGTTGCCATCACGAAAGGGACAACCCGTTCGTCTTCCTTTGCGTTCGAACGAAGCCTCCAGAGGGCATTGACCTCTAGTAGAAATCGTTAATCAAGGATCCTCTTGTATCGGATAATTAATAGACACAATTGATTAGTCAAGATTAGCGAATTAGTTAGACGAATTTACTCGGACGAGTATCTCAGTCATTATTTCGTCGAATTCATTAATTATAAGAGCTTAATTATCTAAGATATCTTAAGTATCAATTAGAGTCTGACAAAATCTTGTTATCATTTATTTTTTTTCGTTTATCAATGATAAAATATCATCGTATAATTTATCCTTTACACGTATAGATATTGTCAATATATTAATCGTCGTCACGCTTTATGATGGATCCATTGTTTTCTATGGAATCCCATTCATTCATATATCCTATCGTTTAGGCGATTCTCACCTCAGTGACACAGTGACTTTTATATTAACGAAAGGGCATAAATTTAAGTAGAAGCTTCGTGAATCTCTCGAAGAAATGAAAGAGACTAGATATAGAATAGAAAAGAGAAAGATAGATGGATAAAGAGAGAGAAAGAGAGAGGGTGAGATACAGATAGAGATAGAGAA
>NC_140828.1:2565000-2580000 GCF_050613455.1 Vespa mandarinia | reverse complement strand
CGTACAACACATAAATACATTTAACAGCTATTCCACGTACTTGTCTGATTCAAATTGATATTAACTGCATATGTAGAAATAGAGAGAAATAAATAGATAGATAGATAGAGAAAGAGAGAGAGAATGAGTGAAACATCATAGCTCAAATTAGTCATGGCTCATATGAAATTAAAAGATAAATTCAACTAGAGAACGACTAAAGCATAGGTAATAGACTTTAACGAATGTTCATCCAGTTGTTGTTGTTGTTGTTGTTAATGTTACTGTTGCAAAAACTCTTTCATATTTCCATTAATTATACGAGAACGTAATCACGACTAAGTTCATTAAATATTTTAAACATTTATTCGATGACGCATCAAAAACCCATAGAAAATATATAATACAAATATACTATAAGATATCTTTTGAAATGAATTCTTATAGTTAATCTATTTTCGAGAATGCAGCAACGATAGTGATTGAAAAGTTACGTAACAAATATAATATTGAGGCTATGTGAAAACGTGCGATTTGAAAATGGAGAAAAATAAGATAGAAAAAAGGAAAAAGAGAGAGAGAGAGAGAGAGAGAGAGAGAGACTGCATTTCCCATCTCTTTCTATCCTACGTTTCACTCTCCACGTTTCACTCCCCTACCCCCTTTTGAAAACCATACAAGCTAACTCGTATCGTGCTTGTAGGTAGAAAGCAGTAAAATAAAAAGAGCAAAAAGGAAGTAATCTCTCTTTCTCTCTTTCTCTCTTTCTTTCTTTCTTCCTTCCTTCCTTCCTTCCTTCCTTCCTTCCTTCCTTCGTTTCTCTTTTTTAGTATTTTGTCCGCTTTTTCACGATGCCTAGCACGTACATACGATACACGACTGCTACGGAGTAAGAAAGAGAACAGGGAGGTTATTCTGAAAGATGGGGGGGCGGGTGGGAGAGGGAGGAAGGGTTGAGTTGACCGGTTGATGTTGGTAGGACCGCAGCTTGTTGAAAAAGAGAGAAAAAGGAAAAAAAGCGAGAGAGAGAGAGAGAGAGAGAGAGAATGACGTGTAACGGAGTTGCATTGTATTGGCCACACGAAAGGCGACCTCGTGTCTTTTCACTCTCTTCCTCTTACGTTTCCTATCGCAGTCTCTGTCCTCCGACCAACAAGAGGACTGAAAATACGATGGGAATTATCTGGGAAAAGGGTACAGAAACAGAATGAAAGAGAGAAAGAGAGAAAATGAGAGAGAGAGAGAGAGAGAGAGAGAGAGAAATATTCGCGTGACTGCGGCACTTTCATACAAGAAAAGAAAAGCCAGCTCGTTTGGATCTAACTTGTAATACGTGCCTTATACAAGGTGTCTACTATATATCCATTTCTATTTTTCTTATCGTTATTATTATTATTATTGTTATTATTATAGGAAGAAACTTGAAATGGTAGGAAATGGTAGACAATGATTGAAAAAATTATTTAAAGAAACGATCATATTCAATGGGTATATACATGTCTTTTATATATTCACGTTTATGTACTACCGTAATATTACGTTCTTTTTTTTTTTTTTTTTTTTTTTTTTTTAATCTCTGAGTATTTTTTTTTTTCTTTTTTTTTTTGGGTATATAATATTGAAAAAAAGAAAGAAAAATGTGAGAAAGTTGATAAAAGGAAACGTATGAAGCTTCTCTCTCTCTCTCTCTCTCTCTCTCTCTCTTTTTCTCTCTCTTTTTTATTTTGTGGTTAATAAAATTACTTCGTACATCGTTGTTTTTCTTTCTATTCTCTCTCACATACATATACTTACGTATATACATATATACATATATATACATATATACATATATATACATATATCTTTAACAGGATATATATATATATATATATATCCTGTTAAATACAGAAACATATAGGATTACGTGCGTGGCATCGACCACGCGATAAACTAACGTCACTCGTTCACACATCGCTCGATCTCATTCGCTTTCCCTCCCTCCCTCCCTCCCTCCTCTCTTGTCTCTCTCTCTCATCTCTCTCTCTCATCTCTTTCTCTCTCTTTCTCTCTCTCCTTCTCTTCGAGGTCTAATTCTCTGCCCACTTCTCTTCTCTCTTCTCTCTCCTCATCCTTCGTTATTGCACGCATCACAAATCCGTCCGTGGGAATCGGAGTGATTCTTGATCAACTGTTCATCCGGTTACACGGTGTTCTCATTATTAAAAACGAAAATTATAACGAAGATGAAAGTTCGATGTTATAAAAATAATCGATCGTAATTAATAATATACGTAATTTCTTATTACATTTGATATAGATATTTATTACAAAACTTGATTACAATTGTAAAAGATAATATATGATGAATACGTATAAGATAAATATATACAATTAATTATTAATAACTTTTTTAATATTGTTATAATATTATTAAAAATAATAAAATTAATTTATCAGTTTTATCATCAGTATCATCAATTAAATCAAGAATTGGATATGAATAAAAAGATACACACACACACACGTTGATATTATTCGTTTGAAGAAAATTTCATACGTTTGAAATAATAAATTGGACAGAGTCGATTTTAATTCGCTCTTTTGCATCTTTGTTCTTCCTTTTTTTTTTTTTTTTTTTTTTTTAGAAAAATTCATTCGAGACGAAATAACAAACGAAACGATCATCGATTTTATTCACGTTTTCATGTTGTTCCTTTTTGTTTTCTTCTTTTTGTTTTATTTCTTTTTTTGTTCTTTTGTTTTTTAGGAAAACGACACTATTCGCTTTCGTGTAACATTGGAAGACGAAGTACCAGATGGACAACAACCAAACATAGTAGGTGTCGACGCTTATGTAATCGTTCTCGACGAAAACGATAATCCACCGCATTTCCTCGGCGTACCATATGAAGCTGTTGCAGAAGAGGACCTGCCTGTGGGTTCCACGGTTCTTCCGGGTATCAGGGTCGTAGACCCCGATCTTCTCGGTGACAACATCGAATTAACGTGTGTCCCACAGCCTCAAGTAAGATCATATATTATACATATATTATACATATATATATATATATATATATATATATATATATATAACCAATATTATTTATTCGAATTTAAACGGGAGAGAGTAAGAGACATTAGAAACAATTTTTCATTAACAATAATACAAGTTCAACGCGACAGTTTATCGAGTAATATATATATATATATATATATATATATACATATAATTTTAATGAAAATTTATTTGGATGAACGATAAGAAAAATTTACGGAATGATTTGTCCGATAAATTTTTTTTTCCTTTGCAATAAAAATAAGAATCAGTAGAAAAATTTGAATCTATTAACTGAAGAAGTTAATCGATGAATAAATTCTACGAGTATTAGAGAGAGAGAGAGAGAGAGAGAGAGAGAGAGAGAGAGAGAGAGAGAGAAAAGAAAAACAAGAGTCAATAATCGTCACGTAGATTTTTTCTCACTCGACGTTCGTACGAAAAATAATAAAAAATTGTTCTTTATAATCTCTACCGAATATCTTTGATTTATATCTCTTAATAATTTACATCACTCAACGAAAGAATTTACGTACCATCGTGGAAGAATCTCTTGTTGTAATGCATTATTAGCAAAGGCCCCCTCGCGTTTCCGTTTCTCTTCCTGAACCAACGTGGTTCCATTGGAGATTCTCTCATCCTGACTAGGATGAAAGATGTATCAGTGTGCCCCCAGTATATTCAGTAGCTCACGTAAATGAAGAAGCGACTTGGTGGATGAAGTGTTCTAGCATGCACATAACAAGAGAGAGAGAGAGAGAGTCGACGCTCACGGCGCTTTGTAATTCACAGTTTTCCATTAAATTATCCACGCCTCTCATAGTTCTAATAAGTTCCCTACATCCAACTACTTCTATAGTAATAGTAGTAGTAATAGTAGTAGTAGTAGTAGTAGTAGTAGTAGTTAATAGTAGCCAGCTTCTAGTCGAAGAGAGGAAAACGCAAACGGGCAGCGTGCGAAATTGCGGCTACGACCTCTGCGATATGTGTGAATTTTCTTGGTGATATTTTCCGACGATTCACGTTCTCAATCGTTTCTGCTCATCCCTTGACGACGGAAAGATAAAAAAAAAAAAAAAAAAAAAAAAAGAAAAAAAGAGAAAGAGAAAAAATCTCGTTTAAATACGTGAAGACGTCGTTTCCTTTAAACGAGTTTCCTCATTTAGCTCCATTAAGATTTATAATTAATATATATATATATATGTCTATTAATGAAATACGAAGGAATTAAATAAATCATTTTATTATTACGTAAGATATTTTATTGCACGTTAAATAATATCGTTATTTATTTGTCTATGTATAAATAAATTGTACGTATCTTTTTTATTTGTTGGATAAATCAAATCTGTGATTTTTAGATAAAAGAGAGAAAGAGAGAGGAAGAGAGAGAGAGAGAGAGAGAGAGAGAGAGATATTTAAAGAATAATAATTTTCAAACAGTAAACACGTGATAAGAAAGGTAAAATTCGCAGTAAAATTCGAATTATCTATTCAAAGGTTAGTTTGTTGGCGAGCGCTGTAAAACTTGTTCGTGAAAGATGCGAGAGAAGGGATATTAGTAGGTATAACGTGGCGACTACTACGTCATATTCGCTCGATAAATTCCACGTGCCGTTGGCCGGACCAATAAAACTGTAAAACCTTTTAACTAATGGCTCAGCCAGCTTTACGACAGCAAACTTTAGTACCTCCCATCTTCTCTCACTCTCTCTCTCTCTCTCTCTCTCTCTCTCTCTCTGTCTCTCTCTCTCTTTTTCTCTCTCTTTCTCTTTTTTCTCTAGTTATACATAATAAACGAGTCGACCATTTAACGCACACTTCGTGTTGATTATGCGTTATTAATTAACGCGTGCAATAAATTTTGTTTTTAGATCGCAACACGTGTCTCTCTCTTTCTCTCTCTCTCTCTCTCTCTCTCTCTCTCTCTCTCTCTACCTATCTCTCTTTCTCTCTCTCTCTATCTCTATCTATTTATTTGTTTCTTTCATTTAGCCAGATAAAAATATTTATGTTTTATTCATGTGACAATAACATTTGAAACATTGTATCACGTTGTCTTTCGTCCTCTCATTCATTTATTTCATTCATTGAATTAACAAAGGAGAAAAAAGAGAGAGAGAGAGAGAAGATAGAGAGATAATGATGTAATTCGTTGAAAAATCTAAGTGATAATTATAAAAAAAAAAAAAAAAAAAAAAAAAAGAGAAAAAAAAAGTAGAACGAGATAAGTGACGCTATCATCATTATCGTCATGGCCATCATTATCATCATCATCATCATCATCATCATCATCATCATCATCATCATCATCATCATCGTCGTGATTATCACTTAATGCTATTGTTACAGTTCCTTGATGCTTGCCAAAAGTTCGGCATTGTCAACGTCGAGAAAAGCCAGAATACGTACGTAGGTGCCCTGGTTCTACAGCAACCACTAGACTACAGAGAGAGGCCCTTCTACCAGCTACTTCTAAGGGCGAGCGTGAGTAGAGCTTGAAAATTGATTTTAATTATGCGCCTGGGAAAGCTCTTCGCTACTTATTACGTCCTGTAAAATAAATTCACGAGAGAATGAGAGCCTACCCATGCTATATCGTATTAGGTATAGTATTAAGTATATGCAACTAGCCACTTTATATGTTCTGTTAGATATATACTCTCTCTATCCCTGATTGAGAGAGAGAGAGAGAGAGAGAGAGAGAGAGAGAGATTTATCGATCATGTCATAAAGATAAAAAGAAGAATAAATTAATAAAGATTAATATTTTGTAATGAAATCAATGAAATTATTCTTCGATAAATATTCGCCTTGCTGTATACTCGTATTATTTTATTTACTTCTGCTTTATCCAGAAAACAAATATATATGTGTATATATATATATATATATATATATATATATAAGCACTCTCAAATTAATTTATACTGTTTGTATACGCGCGATAAAATACTGAAATGTTTCTTTGTGAAAAAAGTTAAAATAAATTAATGACATTTTTTAAAAGTTCGAAAAATTATTAGCGTCAAATATTTCGATGGTTAAAGCGATATAATATAGGTCGTAGGTATTCACGTTATTAAATTTTTTTTTCCAACTAATTGAACCCTCGTATCGTGTCGAATTAGAAAAAAATCTCCTGTCGTCCAATTAAAATTCGACGAACTTCATTCGGTGTTCATTCTTCAATATTTCATTATATTCATTTATTGATTTTATTTTATTGTTAATTATTAATAATTGAATTAATTATTTAATCATTAATTGGATTAATTAGGTTCGAAAGTGGTTATAACAAATTGTTTATAATAAATTGTAAATTAATTATTAGCAATAATCTGCAAAATGTAGAGAAAATTTTGCCCTTTTAAACGATATTTTTAATCGAGTCTTTACGATTTTTAATCCCGGAAATATTCTTCCCATATAAATGAAAAATTGTTTTCTTCGTTAAATAAATAATTTGTTTATTAACAATTTATTAATTTGTATAATTTTATAAATCAAACGCCATTTTAATACTTTTCTTCTTTTTTTTTTTTGTAAAATAAAATGAATTTAGGTCGTAAAAGTTCCTTTATAATAAATTGTTTATAACAAATTGTTAATTAATTATTAACAATAATCTGAAAATGTAGAGAAAATTTTGCTCTTTAAAACGATATTTTGAATCGAGTCTTTACGACTTTTAATTCCGGAGATATTCGTTCCATATAAATGAAAAATTATTTTTTTCGTTAAATAAATAATTTGTTTATTAACAATTTATTAGTTTATGTAATTTTATAAATCAAACACCATTTGAATGTTTTTCTGCTTTTTCTTTTTTTTGTAAAATAAAATGAATTTAGGTCGTAAGAGTTTTTTTATAATAAATTGTTTATAACAAATTGTTAATTAATTATTAACAATAATTTGAAAAAATAGAGGAAACTCTTCTCTTTAAAATGGTTTTCGTTTCAATACTCTGTGACTTTTAATTCCGGAGATATTCTTCCCATGTAAATGAAAAATTGTTTTCTTTGTTAAATAAATAATTTGTTTATTAACAATTTATTAATTTATGCAATTTTATAAATCAAACGCCATTTGAATGTTTTTCTTCTTCTTTTTCTTTTTTTTTTGTAAAATAAAATGAATTTAGGTCGTAAGAGTTTTTTTATTATAAATTGTTTATAACAAATTGTTAATTAATTATTAATAATAACTTGAAAATGTAGAGAAAATTTTGCTCTTTAAAATGATTTTCGTTTTAATTCTCTATGACTTTTAGTTCCAGAGATATTTCCATTTATTTAAAAAAGATTTACGTTGACACACTGACCTATATAATTTCATTCAAAATTGTCCGGCGACACACTGACCTACTTAAATTCCGAGAATTTACGCATCCCAGCTGGACATTACTACTACTCCTACTATTACTACTAACAGCTGTACTATAAAAATTATGAATGGAAATCTTTCAAAGGCGATATCTTCGAAACGAAAAATCGTAGAGACATGAAAAAAATATCGTTTTCAAGCGTAATTTATTCTCTATTTGTTTAAATAATCCAATAATATTGTTACAATAAAATTGATTTTGTTAAATAATTTTTAAAATGAAATTTATTTTCTTTTCTTTCGTATCGAAAATACATAACTATCATGAAATTATTTTCAATTTGTATTATAATCATATAAATTTTATATCTTTTATTTAACAATAAGAAATAAAAGATCTATTAATAGAAATTTTACGTAACATTTGTCGAGTCACACTCGACATGCATTGAATTTCTACGCATGAATCTCTCCGTAGAATTATCTTCATTATACTCATCGTTAATTATCAATTATAATTTCAATTTTAATTCTAATCAATAATTGAATAATGAACTATTGATCGAATTGTTTATAATGACAAATTGTAAATCGAACGTTATTTCTCGTCCTATAAAAAGACTCGTCTTGCAAGAATAATATTCTTAAATCATATAATCCCAAATGTTTCTTTTGATTCGATTGAACATTCTTTCCTTTTAATTTATTGTCATAGGATGGTTTGAACAATGGAACGACTGGCGTTGAAATAAAAGTCGCAGACATACAGAACAGCCCACCGGAATTTCTCGATTCGTTAACTGGGGTAGTTCGAGAGGACGATCTCATTGGTACATTAGTGATGACAGTGAAAGCAAGAGACGGTGACAGAGGAATGCCAAGGAAAATGTTCTATGAATTGGTTACCAGTGAGTAACTCAAAATAATAATTATATACAATAATAAATATTTTTTCTTCTTTCTTACCCTTGATTTACGACGTTTACATATACTTTTTATCTTTTTCATAGATCCATTCGATTACTTTTTACTCGACGACGATACCGGCGAATTAAGAACAGCAAAGCCATTAGATAGAGAAGCATTAAAAGATTCAACGGGTGTGTTAACATTAAAAGTGAGAGCTCGAGAATTAATAGACGGTATACCAGGTAACGATGAATTGACAGTATCAACAGCTGAAGCTACTGTCACGATCAAGGATGTAAATGATGAAGTACCAACGTTCAATCGACGTGAATACAATATCGAAATTCCTGAGAATGTACCGGATGGTACACCGTTACCTCATTTAGATATGACTGTTAAAGATCCGGACGTTGTTAGTAAAAATTCATTACGAACATTTATTATAACATTTTAAAGAATTTTAATGCAATAATCTCTATATCTATTTCCCCCTTGTCGTATTATCGTAGGGTTTGAATTCCGTATTTTCTTTACGTTTGGAAGACATAACGGGTGCATTTACGGTGGAACCTGCAATGGCAACCGGTAGTACATCAGTAAATATTCGAGTAACAAATGGTTCTCTCGACTATGAGAATCCTAATCAAAGAAAGTTCATCATTCTGGTAATATATAGGATATCTGTCCTTTTTCTTTTTTTTAAGAATTCTAATCAATTTCTTTAGCATTCCGATGATTTTTATATTTAAAAAAAAAAAAAAATATATATATATATTTTTTTTTTTTTTTCACTTAGGTCGTTGCTGAGGAAGTTCATACGAATCCTAAACTCGTATCTACCGCGACAGTTACCGTAACGATTACAGATGCTAATGACAATGCACCTTCCTTCGGTAGTCCCACGTATACAGCATTGGTATCAGAAACTGCAACTCCAGGATCACCAGTTATAACGATCACTGCAAAAGATCGTGACAGTGGAAAGTAAGTCAAAATGAAAAGAAAAGAAAAAAAAAAAAAAAGAAAGAAAAGAGAAAAAAAAACAGTAAGTTGGATCAATAAGAGAAAATGATTATAATCAATGATATATAATATATTCAATAGATTTGGTACATCTGGTATAGTTTATCAATTACTTGGACAAGGCTCAGAACATTTCTCTGTTGAGAAAAAGACTGGTGGTATCACTGTTGCTCCCTGTCCAACTCCTGGCACTTCACCTTGCTTGGATTATGAAGAACAGACTGAATACTTTCTCACTTATAAGGTATATGTACTTTTCAATATATTACTAATATATTAAATTATATTACTTATATATTAGGTTGGAAACTATGAAACGGGAGTTGAATGAAAATAAAAAACTAAACAAAAACGCCCGTTTCGTAGTTTCCAATCTAATATTTAACGCATTAATTTAATTAATATTTATTAATAAAATAAATAATAAAATATAAATAAATTAATATTTCGATGAATTGTGTAATTATCACTGAGGATATATTTTATCGAAATTTTTTTTTTTTTATTTTTTTTTTTTTTTTTTTTTTAATATTTCAAGGCAACCGATGATGATGGTGAAGGACAGACAACAAGTGTATCCTTGCGTGTTAGCTTGGCCGATGCAAACGATAGTCCACCACGTTTCCTTCAAGAAAAATATCGTGCCGTAGTTGATGAAGGTGCTGAGAAATTTGAGCCAGAATTGAAGGTCCAAGCACGCGACAAGGATAAAACATCAAAGATCGTTTATACATTGATAGCTGGAAATGAATTGGATCTGTTCGACGTCGATCAGGACACCGGTGAAATAACCATAAAAAACAAGGGTCCGGTCGATATGACGAATTCTACGCACGATTGGATAGCCCTCACCGTGCAAGCAAGCGACGGGATATTCGTTGACACTGCTCTGGTCAATATCACCGTACGTGACGTGAATAATAATGCACCGGTATTTCCTCACGACTTGTATACTGCCAGTATACCAGAAATTTCACCGGTCGGTGAGTAACAACGATTTTTATGGATCGTTCCTGACTATCGTCTATGAGATATATATATATATATATATATATATATATATAATAGTCGATCCTTTTTGTCTATAGTGACTCAAAAAAAAGGTAGAAGAAAAAAAAGATACGCCACTTTTTGAATAAAATTTAAAAGAGAGATTGGAATACTTAAAAACTTGTAGGAATATATAAAAAAAAAAAAAAAGTGATAATATTGAAATGATTTTTAAAATAATAAAATTTATAATATAATATTATAGGTACTATCGTCGAAGAGGTGTTAGCAACAGATGCTGATAGTGGTCTCAATGCTGAGCTAGTTTATAGGATACAAAAGGGAGCCTTCGATGATTTTACTATTAACGAGACAACGGGCGTTGTTACGGTTTCTAGGAAATTAGACTTTGATGATAAGGATACCTATCACGTGGAAGTAATAGCCTTTGATAAAGGTGATTATTCTTTATTGATTTCCAATTAATTTACATATAGAAATTTTATATATTTTTAAACATTGTCGTCGTTCATGATCATTACAGGAACTCCAAGCTTAACGGGTACAACAACATTGATGATCAAAGTTGAGAATAGTAATGACAAGCCGCCATATTTTACACCTGAAACTCAACGTGCTGAGGTAACTGAGGATACTCCTATTGGTACTGTTTTTACAACATTAAAAGCAACCGATCCCGACAGTGGAAATTCTGAAGCTTTGAACTTTGCCATATCTGAACCAATTACGGCAATCGATAGGAATGGCCAACAAGTTAACGATAGTAAAGCATTTAAAGTACGTTGATTCAAAAATGTTAACTTTTTTTTATAAAGAACAAATTATTGTGACAAAAATTATTAACAACATTATTATATTTATATATTCCTTAGGACTTTTTTGCCGTTGATAGAACAACAGGACAAGTCTCTGTTGTTAGACCATTAGACCGAGATGTCGCAGCAACTGTTAGCGTTACTATCGTCGTTAGTGATACTACAGCTCCTACTTTGCAACAAGGGAGAGGTAGATTATTATTATTATTAATATTATTATTATTATTATTATTATTGTTATTATTATTATTGTAATTATTTCATTGTTAGCCCGTTTTTTATATTATATGTTTTATATACGTATAGGTACCTTGATAATCACTATCATAGACGTAAATCATGTGGCGCCAGAATTTTTAAAACCTTGGACTCGAAATAATCCGAGATATTTAATCGAAATGCAGGAAGAACAGCCAACCGGTGCAGTTGTTGGTGCATTTACTGCAACAGATGTTGATAGTAACATTGCAGGATATGCTATTGAACCACCAAGTCCTTATTTTAATATAGACAATATAACTGGTTGGTATACTTGTAAAAAAAAAAAAAAAGAAAAAAGAAAAGGAAAAGTAAAGGGAAAAAAAAAAAAGAATTGTAAACTTCATTTCTCATATTATTATACATTTATTATTTTAGGAATTGTTAGAACCAGTCAAGTTATCGATTATGAAGAAACAAAGCAATTAGAGTTCACGGTCGTAGCTTATGATTCTGGAGTACCACAGTTATCTACAACGGCTAAAGTAATCGTTACAGTGATCAATGTTAACGATCAAGATCCGAAATTTGAAAAGGAAGGTTACAACGCATCGATCAAAGAAAATTCACCACCAGGATCCCATGTTATTGTTGTAAAAGCTACAGATGGAGATGAGGGTTCGTTTGGTGAAATCATGTACAGTCTTATAGGTGATCATGCTGCTGATTTTAACATTGGTACGTATGATATATAGAATATATCCAATCAAAGATGATATATGTTCAATGAATTATTCTATTTTTATGATAGGACATGAAACTGGTGAAATTACCGTTGGTAGTGCTGCGGTTCTTGACAGAGAAATTACACCAGAAATTATAATAACGGTAATGGCTAATGATAACGCTCATGTTAATTCACGACGTAGTACATCGGTACCAGTTGTTGTTAAGTTGATCGATGTAAACGACAATCGACCAATATTTTCACAACACAGTTATAGAGCATCAGTAGCTGAAAATTTGTCTGTTAATCCACCAGCACCTATTTTACAGGTTTATTTTAATTAAAATTTTATTAAAATTTATTTGATATATCATTGAACGAAATTATCATTTGTAATATTTATTATTATCAAGGTGAGAGCTGTCGATCATGACGAAGGTATTAATGGAGAAGTTTGGTATACCATCATACATGGAAATGAAAATGATTCTTTCTCATTGAATCGAGAAACTGGTATTTTATATCCCGCTGCGGCATTACTTGGACGAGCTGGTTCTTATAGAATCGAAGTTGAAGCAAGAGATGGTGCTGGTAATGGACCACATTTTGATAGATGTTACGTTGATATTAGAGTGACACCAGTTAACACGCACAAGCCACAATTCGTTATGCCCGAATTAACAAATGCAACAGTTGAAGTACCCGAGGTATTTGTAAACAATATATATATTTATATATATATATATATATATATATATATATATATATATATATATATAATGAATATTTACTATAGTAATTATTTTATTAATTACAAAATCAAAAGTATAATTAATAAATTTTATATAAACAATTGAATTTTTTAGAACGCCGGCGTACCTAATTATTTAATATTAACTGTAAAAGCTATCGATCGAGATCCAGGTGAAAATGGACGAATTAGTTATCATTTAAAAGTTGGAAATAAAAATGTTCAAGAAACTGAAGAGTTTTCGATCGATCAAGAAACCGGTGAACTTCGATCTAAGATCATACTCGATCGTGAGATCAAAAGTAAATTTGAAGTAAGTTATATTTTTTATTCCTATGTATAAATTAAAAAAAAAAAAAAAATATATATATATATATATACGTATACATCGATTTTGATTTTAGCTTGTCCTAGTGGCAATTGATCATGGTACTCCTACAGCATACGAAGCCTTACGTCTTTTAACGGTTCAATTGGTCGATACGAATGATAATGTTCCACAATTTTACGACGAATATAATTTTCAGATATCAGAAAATCGTCCTAAAGATTATTTTGTAGGTAAAGTAACTGCACAAGATGAGGATGAGGGTAGGCATGCCAAAGTTTACTATTACATAGAAGCAGGTTTGTAATTATCGTATGATTTCTAAGATCATGCCTCAATGGATCATATCGTTAATTTTTTCTTTTCTTCTTTTTTTTTTTTTTATTTTTTTTTTTTTTTTTTTTTTTTAATATTTTTTTAGGTAACGAAGGTTATGCATTTTATATGGACAAATCGGATGGTAGTATATACGCAAATAAATCTTTCGATCGTGAGACAAGAGACAAGTATGTTCTCTCTATTCTCGCATCTAACAATCCTGATCTATATATCAATCCAACGGAGGCAGGTCGTCCCTTATCACTCAGTTCAGATCATGGTCATGTTAACGTAACGATATCAATCCTCGATGAAAATGATAATCCTCCTATTTTCGAGAGAAACGATTATTACGCCGGAATTAATTCAATGGCAAATGTTAATGATTTTGTTACCAAAGTGGTAGCTTCAGATTTGGATGTTGGTGACAATGGTACCCTTCATTATTATATAGCAGGTGCAAATTTATATAAATATGGATCAGACAAGCCTAGCGGTTCGATAATACCAAGTCCATTCAATGTGACACAAGATGGGAAACTTATCACCAGTGGATATATGGCTGAATATAATCAAGATAGATTTATCGTCGAAGTTATAGCCAAAGAGACAGCTATACCAGAGAGATATGCAATGACTAGAGTTCACGTAAGATAATATAAAATAATTCTTACGAATGTATCATTAATTTTTATTAATTATATTTATATTATTAAGGTATGGGTATTTGAACCATCGCAATTGATAAGGGTGATTTTATCAAGACCACCAGAAGAAGTCAATAGACAACGAGATGAGATTGTATCTGAATTATCAAATGCTACTCAAAGTAGAGTAGTCGTGGATGATATTAGATATCATGTAGATGCTTCTGGACATATCCGTAGAGAATGGTAAAAGATAATTAATAAATGATTAACATAATATCAATTATCTTGTCAATAAATGTAATAATAATAATATTTTATTTAGGTGCGATATGTATTTGCACGTCGTAGAATTAAAAAGTCAAACTATAGCACCAGTTCCGCACGTTCTTAAAGTCATTGATGCCAAATACGATTTCTTAAAAGATTATTACGCTGGCTTCGCCATAGAAAACGTAGTGGTAAATATATTTTATTCTGATTATATATTATATATATTATAATTTTATTATCTAAAAAAAAAAAAAAAAAAAAAAAAAAAAAAAAAAAAAAAAAAAAAATTAATGGTGTTAATACTTGGCCTAACATTACTTTTAACATTTTTCATTTCAGCCAGCTTATGCCGGAGTCCAAGAGGAACCTTTTGATCCTGCATTAGCTGCTTTAATAGCTTTATTAGTCGTTTTAATAGTAGGTGCTGTTACAGTTACAGTAGTTTGTTGCTGTTTACGACATTGGTAGGTCACAACATTACAGAAACTTTCTATTGTCAAAATTGTATCCCCATTAAAATTTATATTAATACTAATTAATATCAATAATAATAAGAATAATAATAATAATAATAAGAATAATAATAATAATAATAATAATAATAATAATAATAATAATAATAATATTAATTTCACCTCGTTCCAGGGTTATTACT
>NC_140828.1:2550000-2560000 GCF_050613455.1 Vespa mandarinia | reverse complement strand
TTCTTTTTTTTTTTTTTAATTCTCTAACAAATTTCTTTTCTCTTTTTTTTTTTTTTTAGGTGCTACATGCTCTTCTTGATACAAGTATAAATATAATTGAGCCTGATATTAAATATATTATACCAGCTGTATTAAAAGCATTACATAAATTAACAAGATGTCTACGATTTCGAATTTATTATTATTATGATCCATGTGTGGCAAATAAAAAACAAAAGGTAAAAATAAATATATGTTCATATTAGAAATATATGTTCGTATTAGCTTTTATATATAATTATATCAATTTTTATATATATATATATTTTAGTTACTTGCAGAGAAATTGGATAATAATAGTTATCATTTATCTGAAGCTAGAGACAGTCCTGATGGAGGAATACCAGAAGCTAATTATCAAGCATATCAATCAGCTGTATGTAGTTTTGTAAGTCATTATATTCATTGTAATTATATATATATTTTTTTTTCAGGCTACAAGTGACAGAAGTCAAAGCATCATGGATAATGTTGATGAATCTGTATTACGATTGCAACAAATGCTCGTTCCTTCCTATTGTATTGAAACATTAAAACACGTTATTTCGCAATTAAATATTCCTAACGATTCTACATTTCCATTAAAAAATACTAAATACATAGTTGACCTGATTCATGAATTAGCACAATTACTACTTATCACAGTCATGCCAAATATATGGATATGCAATGATAATATGGCAAGGAAGATTAGCGACGAATTAAAAATTTTATTAACATTATTAGGAGATTCTCTGGAATATTTTGCAAATTATGGCAGTATAGATTATCATAGGATTACATATCTTCATCTTCTTTGCATTACAGTAAATTTATTAAGTAATATTGTACCATTTGAAGTAGCAAATATTATTTTACCTAAATCCATAAAAAATTCTATGTCAATTGCTTTAATGGATGCACCTATATATTTGATGTATCCAAAATTGCATACTGCACTTCAAGTATATATTCAGGTAAATTAATTCTATATATGAAAATAATAATCCTTTCTTATTTTATGTTATTATATATTTTTATCTTTATGTATATATATATATAGCATTTAGAAGATTCAAACGAACTTGCAATAATCAAAGTCTTTGATGAAAGTAGAGTTATTATCAAATCAATGCAAGCAGCTATTTGCTCAATAAAAGAATCTTCTAGAGGATCACATTCTGATATATTAAAAATATTATATGCATCTAAATTAAGTTTGCCTTATCACAAAAATATGTGTATAGTTAAGAAAGCCATTAAATTTCTACAAAATATTAACAGGTTTGTATTAATTAATAATAAACTATTTATTTGTAATATTTTTAACAATTATGAAAATTTATTTGTAGATATTCCCTCAGCAAAGAAGATCATGTAATATGCAGAAAATTAATATTAAATTTATTAGCAAATGGAGATACGGATATACAAGAATTGGCATATAAAGAATGTCATTGTTTAGTCAAAAGTATTTTAGGAATAGAATATAATAAAGAAAAACTTACATGGGAAAATTTAATTTTCCTTTTGGAACCAAATGTTTTGACTGAAATAATTTGCTATGGTCTACCCAATGAAAATAAAAAAGTAAGTTTGCATTATGTTATTATTATTTTCATTGATATATATATATGTAACATTTTAATTTTTAATATATCATTTTTATGTTAATATTTTATAGATTAGAGAAATGTCAGAAGAGATGATAATTTATATATTAAAAGGAAAAGTTCAAGCCGATGAAACAGGCTGGTTAAAAATATTAGAAACAATTATACCAGTATTACCTCTTCTTCAATGTTATGCATATTCTTCTACAGTTATAGGCAGATGTATAACAAAAATGCTTGATCCTGATATTTTTAATAGTATACACTTACCATATCTTGAGGTAGTTTATTAATATATTTTATTAATTATTTATATATGTATGTATTTATAATTTTCAATTATTTAAACATTGTATGATACTATATTTCAGGTTTTAAAAGGTAACTTAAGATTATTGTATTCAGCTGAGTGTGACGTTAGAGAAGAAGCTTCTTGTAGATTAATTTGGTTGCTTGGCAAAGAAAAAGATTCTATTAAAAAATTGCCAAGATTATCTTCCTTGCATGGTTTACCTCTTAGTTCTCTTTGTATATTCGAACGTCCATCCGTTTTTAAACGCTTAGAAGGAAATTATCAGGTTCTATAATTATCATACTTTTATACCTAAATAAATTCATAAGTTAAATAAATTATTTTAATAAATTTATAAATTAAATAATTATTTTAGAGGAGCAGTTTATTGTCGGTGCTAGAAATGTTAAGAGATTCCGAAGTTGATCCTAAAATGCGTAAATCTGCATTAGTACAAATTAATGTAATGCTTACAGACACGTCATTACATAAATTATTTCTTAATGAAAATGGATTATTTTTAATTTTGCAGACGTTTAACAGTGCTTTGGTGAATATAATTTTTTTTTCTTTTTCTTCTTCTTTTTCTTTTTCTTTTTTTTTTTTTTTTTAACAGCCCTGATTTTTATTTTGTTGTAATTGTATGTGTTAATGGATTTTAGATAGAAAATGATTATAAAAATTATCCTGATTCTGTTATTCCAATACTGGCAATATTAAAATTAATTGTTGCCAGTGAATCATCAGTGAGACATGAATTATCTACTAATATTGATATTTTCATAAATATTATTCGCAGTATGTATACGATTTATCCATAGTGTTAATTATCTAATTATTTTTTTCTTCCTTTTTTTTTCTTTTTTTTTTTATATAAATTTCTTTAAATATATATTTTTAGGTATATTTTTGTTTCCAAATAATGAATGTGTCAAGGCTGATGGTTCATATATTTTATGCTTACTTTTATATAATGATTATATTATCAGAATGAATGAAAAACAAACAGAAAGTAATATTCAATTAACTGTATCTTTGCCTCATATTATTGTAATTAAAATGAAATTACCATTAATTTGTAAATCTCATTGGAAAACCAGTGTACATAGACGATCAGAAATATCAGGTATAGTTTTATATATTAATTGTATGTAATATATTATTATAATAACTAATATTAATTTTAACACATATATATATATATATTATAGTTCTCCATGGAAGCAATCAAACAATATTGACATTTGTAAGACAATATTGGGCATGGGAATGGAATGGTGGATGGAAGATGTTATGGAAAAATTATGATGATGTTAATGATTCTGAATTACCAGAAAAATTAAGGATACAAGAACATGAATTCTTTATTTTTCAATACAGCTGTTCATATTTTTATTGTCAAAAACAATTGTATAATGTACAAAATTCTACGACACACGATGGTGTATTAAATGCTCTCGATTATCTGATAATGTAAGATCTTATAATTTGAAAAAAAAAAAAAAAAAAAAAGAAAAAAATATGTTATATATCCCAGTGTACATGCGAGTACAATAATATATATAATAATATTTATTAGGTACATAAAATTTTATAATATGTTGCAATATGAAGAAATTAAAGATATTAATTCTTTACCGTGGGAACAAACGTTCGAAAGATTTTTATCGTCCCATCCGTCGAGTAAAGAGGACTGTGATTTATTTGTTAATATTATCAATTTTTTACAATTATATATCAGTATAGCAAAAGGTAATGATATAAAGTAAATGATAAAATAATATCATTTTTAAAATATACATTTGTTTTATAGGTAAAAGTTCATGGATAAGTAAGATGATGAAAAATATGACAAAATCATGGGCAGATTTATTTCAAAATTTGGAAGTGGATAATCAAGATGTACATCAATCAATTTTAAAATTAGCACGTACTTGTGCAGCTATTGAAAGAAATGAAAAATCAGACATTAATCAGAAACATACGTGGATACATTTTATCGAATTAGTTGTTTCTACTTTATGTTTTGGAAATCAACAACATTTTTACAACCTTGGTAAGAATATAGAATTTTATGTTTGCTTCAGATCTTTTTAATTATTTTTTATTTTTTTTTATGTATATATATATATTTTTTTCTTTTTTTTCTGTTTCTAGCATATCTGGATTGGTTGTTGACATGTTTGACATATTTAATCAGCCAATGCGATTGGAGCAATCATAAAAATTTATTAGCATCATTAGGAAATACACTTATTGAAATGATTATATCTTTTCATGGTGCTGGTACAGTTAGTTTTATGGGTTTATCTATAACCAGGAATTCTATAATATGCCTTAATCATTTGTTGTATCAAATGCACGAAAATTTTAATAAAAATGTAAAAAATATTTATAGATAATTAAATCATACCATGAAAATATTTATAATTATTAATATTAAACTAATGTCATATAATTTTTTTAGACGTGGATATCATTTTGGTACGAAGATAGCAGATCTTTAAGTTGGTTACCAATGCTTTGGCAAAATAGAGATCCTTTGGTGCGTGCATCAGCTTTGCAGTTATTGTCAGGATTATTAAACGAAATGCATTCAGCGTCACAGCTATCAAACGCAATCGCCGTTGCACCGAATGAATTATGTTACATGTTATTGCAATACATTATAATCGGAGAAGAATCTTGTATTGTTCGAGAACAAGCGTGTATTGCATTCAGTAACTTAATTAAAAATTGCAACTCTATGTCTTTTCAACATGTAAGATATCATGTAATATAAATAATTTATTAAGCTTGCATTATTAATTAATTACATTTTCTTTTTTTTTTTTTTTAATAGATTGACTCATTGAAAACAAATATTATACTTATATACACGGAACAAGTGAACTTTTATTATGAAATGAGTATATTATATTCTAACATTTATGTGTTACCAACATTAGATTCTGATTTGTTAAACAATGAACAACAAAAAGATGATAAAGTACCATCCATACAAGCTGCGACATCAGGATGTGTATCATTAGTACCACGGACTGTATCATACTTATACAATTGTCACGATGAACTACTACCTTGTAAATACTTTATTTTTTTTTTTATTAATTTCATTACATTTTTTTTATTACAGAACATCTGTTATTTTTTGTTATAGTTTCAGGAGTAGATTCTGAAAGTATGGATATGGATCATTATTTATTATCCGTTGCAACTCCTTCTTTAGTAACAGCAACGTGTACTCTTTTAAATAATTTAATACTTATTGGACAACAGGAAGTAGTACGTCACGTTTATGAACAATCACTCGATAAATATCTTATTAGGTATTTATATATATATTATACACACACACACACATATATATGTATATAAATCAGCTTAAGCTTTTAATTAAAAATAACATAATTTATGTAAAATATATTAATATTGAATTTTACAGGTGCTTAAAAGAAATTCCAAAGAATATCGATACTAAAAAAGATCTTATACATTATTGTGATATGTTAGAAATGTATATCAGCATTTGCGTTGTCTTATCAAATTGTGTCATACATAGTAATGAATTTGCTGCAGTTGCAAGTTTTACACCTGACTGTATTTATTCTTTATTTAATCTTCTTCATTTTGATTTGTACAGTGAGTACATTTGTTCAACATTTCACATAATATTTACTTATTGATTAATCAGTGTTAATTTTTCTTTTTTGTTTTTATGTATTTCTATAGGTATTCATATGTCACATCTAATTTCTCTGTATAATAAATTAAAAGCAGAGATTTATAATTTTTTATCTATATTATCGTTAACAGATGATCAACACTTTGAATCTATTCAAACAGCTTTAGAATTATATGGTCCAGATAAAGCATTGACTTCTATTTGCACTGCAATTAAAGATACTGATACAGAATTACGAATGAATGCTATTGCATGTCTTACTTTTCTTCTTACTCAAGAAATTCAAAAAGAAACATTAGGAAAAAATAATATTTCGATAAAGACGATTTTAGATAGTATCATATACATTCCAATAAATAATCAAAGTAACAATTTACAAGAAGTTATAACTAATATTAATAAACTTTCTATAAGGAGTATAAATTTGCATTCTAAAAAAGCAAATCGAAATGATGAAATTGATGATTATACCGTTAATTCGGATAATATTAAAATGAAATCAGATGAGCAACAGTATACAATAGGTGCTGAATTATGTAAAGTTTTATTACCTCTTTTTATTGCTCATAATTATACAAGATCAAAAAAAAGTCGTAAACATATAGAGAATAGAGATCTTATTGTTAGTGCTCTAGCTAATTTATTATGTGTTTCTATGGAAGCCAAAAAAATTGCATTGAAAGAGAATTTATCTGAAACAGCATTGATGATACTTAAAGAATTGTATGTTAAATTAAATCTACAACCATTTGAACTTTATAAAAATCAAGTTGATCGTGAGAAAAAGGTACATATTTTATATTCTTTTATAATATCTGTATAATTAAAGAATCTCTTTTATTTATTTATTTATTTATTTATTTTCTTTTTTTTTTTTTTTTTTTTTTAGATTAATCCTCTATTTAGTGATATAAACAATATTTTCATATTATTAATGAATTTTATGCATGAAAATTTACAAGTTAAAGAAACACTTACTAAAGATGGCTTGGCTGATGTATTGCACAAATTATGGGCTTGGATAGCTCTGAATAAAAATATTTCATCTTGTGCATTAAAATTATTAGCAACATTTACGACAAAGTGCTCAGCTGGTATAATATATAGATTAAAATTACATTTATTTATTTATGTAATATTTAAAAAACAAATATACACAAGTATTTCTTTTGTTAATAATTTTTTTTTTTTTTTTTTTTTTACAGCAGCACAATCTTTAACATTAACTACGGTATTACCAGGAACAGGATTGAGGAAAACACCTAATACAATTGCTATAATACATATCATTATACAATTAATATGTAAAGAGATCGATAAAGCAGGACACCTTTTTGATAATAACAAATTGCATTTTGCTTTTCATGTTTTACGAAATGCCGTACATGTACATGAATGCAGAGTTTCAATTTCAAAAGTAAATATATATTCTTACAATAACAATATAATTTTCTAATTAAATTAATTTTTTCCAGAGCAATTTGTTACAATTTTTTACAAAGATACATCCTATTACTACAAAGAGAGTAAAACCTTGGCCACTGGTAGAGCTCTATTGTTTAGAATTTCTAATTGATTTTACATATTATGAAGAAGGACAAATTTGCGTGCCTAAGGTAAAAAAAAAATATATATATATATATATCTTATAAAAATTAAATATATATATATATATATATATATATATATTTAATAATAATATAATATATATATATATATATGTTATAATATTAAATAAAAAAATTATAATATTAAACAAAAAATATAATAAAAAAAAAAAAATTAAATATTAAATATTATATTTAATAATATTTAATTTTTCAATGCAAAAATTCTGTATCATCATAGTATATTTATTTTTTGATTTATATGTTTTAGGCCGTAGATGGTTTAGATTCTCTAATACATTTAGCAAAATGTTCATCTTCGCCAACAAAAATACTTGCCATTTCCATTTTGCGTAATTTAGCATTTAATATGGCAAATAGACCAAGAATTCTTAGCTCAGGTTTGTAAAATGTTATATATAAAAGTTGAAAATGTTATTAATATGTTATTTAATATATTTTTCTATAGTGGATGTCATCAATCTTCTTCACGATGTTTTTAAAAATGGATCTTTATGCGAAATCAGAATAGCAGGATCAATGTTATGGTCATTAATATGTAATAATCAGAAAGGAAAATTAATTGCACGTACTGCAGGATTTCCTCAGAGTATTCAAGAGGCATTAGGTAGATTAACATTATTAACAACAAATAACGTAGAGCAAGAACAAGATGTAGTTAAAATATTGGAATATCTAATACGTCTTATAAGTCCTATCGAGAATAAGTCTGATTAATCTATTAAATAATTAACTATCTAAACTAATTGTATATAAAATCTATATATAGTATATATATATATATATATATATATATATATATATATATTTATTCACGATTATATTATATTTATAATTATGTCATGAAAAATATTTTTGGTAAAATTTTATATAAATTCAAATATGAATTATTATAATGTAAATATGTCCAGATTTTAAATATATATATATATATCATAGGTAATATAAATGATTAGAAGAGATTGTTAAAAATGTTATTATTCGACTAGAAACATTTTTTACGTAAAATTAAATACAGCCTTGAAAATGGTACTGCATATGCGAAGAAAGAATATTAATAATTTTATATACACGTACTAATAAAAAAATGAAAGCTAGTATATTTATATATATATATATATATATATATATATATATATAACGTGAATTTATTAATATAATATTTTTATGTTAATTTTTTTGAAAAGCGAACGAAAAAGAATTCAAATACCATTAGAAGATAATTCTCTTTTATAAAACAATCGTCTCTCGATTCTCGAAACATCGATGCTATCGACACATCGATAAGGAGAGTAGTAGGTGGCGCCACTGTAGACTACAACGACGGTGGTTTTCACGATGGCCGACGAGGAACGTGCCGTCCTCTTGAAGCTCGTACACGGCGAGGACAATTTATCGGGCTGACAACACCCGTCGTTATACGCGATTATTAAAATTTCGTTAAGTTAGAAAATCGTGGGTGAGATTAATTATCATTGGAGGTGCGTGAATAACGTATTATACATAATTTCATTGTGAACGAAGGAGAGGGAGAGAAAGAAAGGAGAAAGAAGGAACGACACGGTTCTCTCATTCTCTCTCTCTCTCTCTCTCTCTTTCTCTCTGTCTCTCTCTTTCTTTCTCTCTTTCTCTCTCTCTCTTTTTCTTTCGGGGGTGCTTGGTGATTATCAACGAAAAATCTGTGCTTTTATTAACGACGACATATATGGATACATAACCTTTTCTTGTAACAGAGGAAGATCAATCGAAGAAGTTTTATCGTATTAAAACGTTGGCCAATCGAAAAAAGACCACAGCCGGTAAACGAGCGAGCTAACGAGCGAGAGAGTAAGAGAGAGAGAGAGAGAGAGAGATAAGATCGTGCGAGTTGAAGGGAGAAAACGCCCCCATCTCTCACGTATTATATTCTCTCTCTCTCTCTCTCTCTCTCTTTCTCTATAAGCTTCGAACGCGACCGTGCGAGTTACGCCCCTCCTCGCGCGTGCCAACTCAAGCTGAGAAAGAGATTGACTTAATATATACGATCGACTCTCCCTATTTTTCATTTGCAATATCTGCGTTTTCTTTTCTTTTCTTTTCTTTTCTTTTTTTTTTCAAATTTAATTTCTTTACGCGCTCACCCTTCCCCCTCTTTTTCTTTCGCTCTTTCTATTCCTCTCTCTCTCTCTCTCTCTCTCTTTTTCTCTTTCTGTCGTTTGCACGCTTTGCGCGCTCTTTCTCTCTCGCCCGCCAATGAGAAACATGCGATTCAACCACTTTAGTCATATATATGTTTGTTAAGTTTTTCAAAAAATTTTTTTTATTACTCTTAAGAAAAGTTCATTGAAAGAGAAATAAATTCTTACGTGCTTTTTCTTTCTTTTTATTTACTTATTTATTTATTTTTTTTATCACAATAATTTCGAGCTCAAAATAAAACTATATTAATTATTATTTCATCTTTTCTTTTCTCTCTTACAAAAGACATAATAATCCTGACATCTGTCGAAAATCACAGTGAACTTTTGGAACAATCCAACATGTAGTCTGTTTCTCTCTTTCTCTGTCTCTCTCTCTCTCTCTCTCTCTGTCTCTCTTTCTCTGTCTTTCTGTCTTTCTCTGTTGTACGTATTCGTTAGTCCAGGTGCGTATTACTACTGCTGCTTTGACTGGTGCTACTGCTACTACTACTTCGTACAATAATTTCGTTAGAAAGACCGTATCCGCGGCCGTTTTCACGTTTCTCCTTGGCGCGCACACCGCGCAAAATCGATAGAGGAATAGA
>NC_140828.1:2532500-2545000 GCF_050613455.1 Vespa mandarinia | reverse complement strand
CGTGCTCGTGACCCACACTCTCAGGCTATTACTTCGTGTCGTGCTTTCTCGGAAATGCAGGAATTGAAGACGATCTAAACCTAGTCTAAACCTAGATCAGAGTTAGATCGTGATCGAGAAAGATCAAGTAATCTTTTAAAGTGTCTAGATTATACGAATAAAATAAGTTAATCGTTATTTATGTCATTTACTATTATTTCATTTAAAGATATCTTCGATTTGCAATATTACAATTATATCGATTCTGTATGAACAAATTAAGAATAAGAAAAAAAAAAACGAAATAAAATAAAATAAAATAAAATAAAATAATAAAATATCTATTAATTCATGACGTAAATAATTTCAATACATACGAAGACTCTCATTAATAATATACTCTCTATGGAATAAACTTATTCAGTTCGTAATACTCATGCTATTTGCAGAAGTAGAAACGATTATCTATATATTACATCGATTGACATCTCGTTAAATAATAAGTGGGAACAAAAAAAAAAAAAGTAAAAAACAAAAAAAAAATAAAAATTGATTAATACACAAGATGTGTATAGATATAAATAATTTGAGAGAAAAAAAAAAAAATAAATAAATGAATAAATAAAAATAAAATAAAAATTAAAGAAACATGTGAGTAGTGTCTGATTCCACAGAATAAACGTCGTTTCGTGCATCATCTAGTTCATAATTAATGCAATTGGCTGGTATAACGAAAGGAAAACGTCGTCAGGGAGGATCGTGACTGTAATTATCATTGTTATACAACGAAAGACATGTTTCGTAGTAGTATAAAAGAAAGAAGAGAGGCCAACCAAAGTCGCCTCGTGAATCCTGCGTTCGCACGGATAAGAATAAAAATTGTTGTGCCGCATAACTGGACGTTTAGTTGTCGCGAGGAAATATACATACACACACACAGACACACACACACACACTATGAAAAAGAAATCAAGAGCTTTCCATTCTTACTTTTTGTTAAACTTTTCTTTGTTAAACTTTCTCTAACATTCTCATAGGATCATTGCACGATAACGATTAATTATTACGATTTTTCACACGATCGTTAAAGAATGATCGATTTTTTTTATTTCCCTTTTGTTATTTATTCTAGCTAGGAAAAGTATATCAATTATAACGAAATATCATTTTATACATATATATATATGTATATGTGTATGTATATATGCATGTATGTATGTATGTATGTGATTAGATTTTAATTATACTTTTTGATAAATTTTTATTCTATCATTTCTTATCATAATCATATTAGAATATAATTTAATGATAATATTCATTCATATCTGTATACAATTTTTTTTTTTTTTTTTTTTTTTACACTTGATTTGAATAATAATTTTTTTTCTACATATGTGAAAATTCAACTTTTATTATGATTAGTAATTTATAATGATTAATAAAAACATTGAAAAATAATTAATAGAAATTAGCGTACGTACGTTTGGGAATAAAAAAAATTACGTCTCATTCTCTGTGTCTCGTTTCATTGAACGATAAGATCTTAAGGAAAAAAAAAAAAAAAAAAAAATAAATAAAAGATAAGAGTAGAGGAAAAAGAAGAAGAAAGAAGAAAGAAGAAGAAGAAGAAAGAAGGAAGAAAAAGAGGAGAATCGTCTCCGAGTTGTCTCGTCGAAAGTTCGTATTCTGGTTTCAAGATTACACGGAGGGAAAGAGAATCATAGTGTCTCTCCTCCACCTCCTCCTCCTCCTCCTCCTCCTCCTCTTCTCTTTCCCTGTTTCTCTATCTCTCCTTTTTCCTCTTATCCTCCTCCTCCTCCTCCTCCTCCTCCTCCTCCTCCTCCTCCTCTCTTCTCCTTTTCGTGTTGGTTTTCCCTACCTTTTCTCATGTGCATAGATACACACATTCACATACACATATAGAATGAGTTAGAAAGAGACGATGATACGTAGCAAAGCAGCTGACTCATGCGACCCCGCGAGAGAGAGAAAGAGAGAGAGTGTGTATGTGTGTGCGTGTCTGTGTGAGAGAGAATGAGAGGAAGTATAGATAAAGATAGAGAAAGAACGAACGAACGACGAACGAAGGTTGCGTTTCGCTTCTAGTATTCTCTCAAACGTCGAGCGAGAACTATTCTATAGTTATTAAACGTTAGTTAACATCTTTTAATTGATTATTTTTTTTCTTTCCTTTTCTTTTTTTTTTTTCTTTTTTTTTTCCATTTTTTTTCATTTTTTTTCATTTTTTTTATCCTTCTCAATCATTCTTGTGCATCTTTCCAGGATAATTGTCATTTGAGAATTATAATGGGAATCAAATAGTGCAAAGAGTTTAGTGAATTTTTGTTATACCTCGTGGAACAATATTTTTCAAGGATATTCATGTGAAATCTCTCCCCCTTCCCCCCGCCCTCTCTCTCTCTCTCTCTTTCTCCCTCTGTGTATTTTTTTTTCTTCGTTCTTTTTAACGTGTTAAAAAAGGACATAATAATTTATATTTATTACGTATGTTTTAATTTGAAAATATATTGTGTTTACGTGTGTCCCTACGTGTGTTCCTTTATCGTCCTTTTAGAAAAGTTCCGAGAATTTTGCATTTGACTTGGTGTTGGAACAGTGCCACGATAAAAAAATAGAGAGAGAGAGAGAGTGAGAGAGAGAGAGAGAGAAAGAATGATATGTAAACAAAAAGAGAGAGAAAGAGAGAGAGAGAGAGAGAGAGAGAGAGAGATAGAGCCGCATGTTATTACTCGCAAGCAAAATTGTACGACTATCAATGTCTCATTTTAAACATTGTGACAATCGTATATTGACTCTCGAAGAAGTAAGATGGTAAATACAAGAGGCAGGAATAAGTATGTTAGTCGGTATGCAAGTTTACGAAGAACGTGAAACTCGTAATGGAAATGATGATTTCCAAGTGAAATCCAATCGTAAACTTTTCTTATTAATTTTTATCACATATATTATTATTATTATTATCATCATTATTTTGTGTATTGTGTTACGGTGATATTAAGTGTTATATATATATACATATATATATATATATATTAAGATAAAAGAAGATACATTAGAAGATTAGAAGATATGGCGAGTGAAGTGATGCTGGCGCCGACTACGACGCCTGGAGCATCCAGAAGAGAGATGGACGACGTCAGAGACATGATTAGAAATGCGACGGTCACTACCATTTACGTAAGTTCTTAACTTACATATTATTTCTCTTTAGAGAAAAAGAGACACATAGAAAGAGAGAGAAATAAAAAGAGATGGAGAAATTTAACATCGCAATGCGGAAGAAAAACGTAATTATTTTATTCGGTGCTCTTTCGACGATAAATTGTATTATTATTATTATTATTATTATTATTATTATTATTATTATTATTATTATTATTATTATTATTATTATTATTATTATTATTAATTATCATCATCATTTTAATTTGTAATGAAAATGTAATTTTTCTTTTTTCTTTAATATAATTATTTGTCTATTAAACGCAAATGAATTTTTTTCTTGTGAGTTCGAGGATAGAGAATATATCTACAATATCATACCCTGCTTATCGTAAAAATGATGACTAATAGGGGTTGAATATTGAACTGATAAACTAACATCGTAGAAACTCAATTACCTTGTGAAAACTTTAGGAAGAAAAGTTGTGGATTGATTATATTGCAAACGATCAACGGAGATGCGAACTCTTGAAGAAGACTGAGAACAAAGCCTAGATTGTAATACTAATGGATGGATGGATGGATGGATGGGTGGATGGATGGATGGATGGATGGATGGATGGATGGATGGATGGATGGATGGATGGACGTATGGAGATAAATATGAACGAGAATAATGTTAGAAATAATTAAATATAGTCTGTTAATTGTTTGATTTTGATTTCGATTAAAGAAATTATACGTATTTTGTTTTATAAATGTTAGAGAGAACAAAACAATGGAAAAAAAAAAAAGAAGAAGAAGATTTATACGTACGTTTAACGTAAGTTATTGATTAGTGTATCAAGATTCCGTCGTTAGTTTAATTAATTGAATTCTCTGTTATTCGAATTTATTATCGGCATAAATATATTTATATTAGATTTTGTTCTTAATTGAAAAATGTACCGTTAGTATTTTTTCTTTTTTTTTTTTTAATTATCTCCAAGAAAGAAATCTAAAAATATTACTATTAACGTAATTTTCGTAGCATTCGATTTGCGTTAATAAAAAAAAAAAGAAAAAAAAATGTTTAGTATTTATAACATTTAGTAATTTAATAAATAAGTTATAAATAATAAATAGTCATTTAAAATCGACAAATGTATCTGGGTTGTATATTCATTCATGCGATCTTCGTAATAGATATGAAAAGTAGGGGGACATTAGAAATGACGTTAGAGGTGATCGATATATCGTATAGATGCAAGTGTTTTAGTGAGACGAGTTCTCTCAACGAGATAATATATATATATTATATACATACATACATACATACATATATACTATGGTAGTAGAAGGAAATAGCTTCGCCGATAGATTTATTGTCGTTGTCGTTGTCGTTGTCGTTGTCGTTGTCGTTGTCGTTGTCGTTGTCGTTGTCGTTGTCGTTGTCGTTGTCGTTGTCGTTGTCGTTGTCGTTGTTGTTGTCGTCGTCGTCGTCGTCGTCGTCGTTAGATGTTGGATGCTGGATGCTGGATCCAGTCACGAAGTAAAATAATGTCAAGGACACGATTTCGCTCTCGTCTATCAGAACAATCAGCTCTGGGATAGATCATTTATCTCAGCTATTTTCTTATTTGTTAGAATTAACAATCATGCGATTTAATTAGATTTCATTAGAATTAATTTTATATTTAATTTAAAAGCAAATTGTTCAAAACTTTTCAACGTAACTCCTGCGATTCGTGCGATATAATAATATAGGATGATAACTATAGGATGATATTAAAAATGAACTTATTCTTTTCAAAAATTTTTTTTTTCATTAAGGACAATGTTTCATTTATTTTTTTTTATCGGATTATAAAACTATAAGTCTGGGAATTTTTTTTTCCCCTATATCTTTTTTGTATGCGTTTAATTATTTTCTTCAGGTATTTAATGCACTAATCGTCGATCGAACAATATCACGTTCGGTTTTTTTTTATCTTTTTTTTTTTTTTTTTTTTTTATATATTAAGCACCCGTTAGTTTCGAAATCATTTTTCTCAACGTCGTCGACTTCTAAGCAGAACTTAATTGACAGGATAATCACATACACTGCAGAATACACATACGCATATACGTTTTACTCACGTAGCCAGTTCGCTTCCTTTCAGTTTGTATTCCATAGGCATTGTCGAAATAGCGTAGGTTTGGTATGACGATCAGCTACCTACTCGAAAAACAGAACTAAAAGTAACTGTCCACGAAAACCTTTTATAACTATTACCTAGTTTATAACTGTTATCTATCTCCTTTGTAATTCGCTTTATCGTTTTACATTTGTAACTAATAGTCTGTTCTACAGGCTGGGCTAAGATTTTTAGAAATCAATACATTTGTTTTCTTTTTCTTTTTTTTCTTTTTTTCTTTTTTTTTTTTTCCAGATTATAAAATTACAAGCTTAGAAACTTTTGCCCCACCCTGTACATGGCCCACGTGTATTATATTCTAGATTTTTTTTTTCTTTTTTCTTTTTTTTTTTTTTTTTTTTTTTTTTTTAGAATGAAATTCCTTCTTGTCTCGATCTTCTAATACAAATCTACGTGTTCTATTACTAGCTAGTATAGTTACATACTTAGATCCTAACAGATGTTTCTTCTCTTCGATCATGTTTCTCTCTTCGCGAGAATCTTCGAATCGACGTTTTCTTTGTATATCGTGCGTGTGTTTATTTAGTTATGTGTCGACAGTTTAAGAAGAAAGAGAGAGGAAAAAAAAAAGAAAAGGAAATGGAAAGAAATATTCATAAAGCATCGAAAAGAAACTTTCACGTCGAATTTTTTCGTAGGCGGATCGAAATCGTGAAAACCAAACGTGTACTTATATGGTGTCACGTAGGCTAATATTTTCAATGAATTTTTATCTCGATCATGTATGATCATTTTTATTTATATTCGTCATTTTGGTTTTTTTTTTTTTTTTTTTTCTTGTTTCGCTCTGTTTCGTTAAGTCGATTAAAAAGTATCCATGTAGAGTTAATGAAAAGATATTATATAGAAAATTATTCGTTGAATTAGAATAAATTATAGTAATGAACTATGTTGTTCTGTATATTAGAGAGATTAAAAAAAAAAAAAAAAAAAAAAAAAAGAGAAAAAAAAGAAAGAAAGAACAAGGAAAAAAGAAAAATGTAAGAAAGAAAAATTACGATACAATTTTCTTTTCTCTTCTATTCGAAGAACGCATATATTTAATGAATATAAGGAATATCCTTAATCATTTTTTTAATTAACATCAGAAGGGACTCGGTTTCAGTTTCTCCATATTTTTTTCTTTTTTTTTTTTTTTTCATTTTCTTTTTTCATTTTTTTTTTTTTTTTCTCCAAAGAGTCGAGATATTATAATAAAAAAGATAACATTAATTTTAGAAATATTTTACAAGAAATATTTCTTATTAGAAACAATCGTTTTCTTTTTTTTACGATGAAAAAATCAATGATAAGAATATAATCAATTCAAATTTTCTTTTTTTTTTTCTCTCTTCTCTCTCTCTCTCTCTCTCTCTCTCTCTCTCTCACTCACTCTCTCTCTCTTTCTCTTTTTCTTTCTCTCTGAGAAAGAAAAGAAATTAATAAGTTTATTATGAATAACAAAATCGAAATGTGAAAATCGACTTTTGATTTTACCTGTACCGATCGACGAGTTTAACTGCGTTTTGCGTGGGTGTGAGAGTGGGTGTTCTTACAATGTATTATCTTTATCTCAATGTTTAAAGCTCAGAAGTAGACACACATACACACACACATACACATACCACACACACTTTCATAGTTATTCACGATTTATTAGTACTATTATCCGCAATAACGACTTTCCATTGGGAGTATACGTGCCTTCGTGTTTCTTCTCTACTTCATAAATAATTATCCCTCGACGTTGCAATATGCATCGTCGATCTCTCACCCCCCCCCCTCTCCTCCTCTGCCCCCCTTCCTCACATCTGACTTCTCCTAACGACCGAAAGATTTGTAACCGAGCTGCATCGTCGTGAATGCACACGTGTATGCAGTTACACTTGTTACTCGATGTTAGCTATGTATCTCTCTCTCTCTCTCTCTCTCTCTCTCTCTCTCTCTCTCTCTCTCTCTCTCTCTCTCTCTCTCTATTGTTTGATCATTCATATGTACGTACGTCGTATTAGCTCTGTTATAAAAGAAACAAAGACTACGGGTTTAATTGTATAATCATTTGTACAAATAAATGTTTGTTTACAAATATTCGAAAGCATTAAGTATGAGTTCACATTATTATATTGTTCAAATCGAAATATATATTTATATTAATTTTTTTTCTGTATTTTTCTGTATTTTTCTGTATTTTTCTGTATTTTTCTTTTACTTTTCATTTGCATTTTTTCTCCCTAAACTGTTTATCAAAAGTACAATTATTTTTTATAAAATTGATAAACTTAAGTAATTGATAAACATAGCGTAAATTTTATTAAATGACGTTTTTCGCGTCTCTTGATTTTCTGTTTACTCAGCTGCGTTACTTATTCGATAGATAATCTTATCACCCTTAAAGCATAGGGATTAAAAAAAAAAAAAATAAAAAAAAAAATAAAGTCCTTCGTTTACATGGTATAATATTTATACGTGATTATTATCGTTTAGATATCGCTATCATTGGACGGGGGGAAAAAAGAAAAGGCTAAGGTATCATTATTTTTTCCGTTTTATATACTTTTATTTTATTTGACGAATAAAGAAAAAAAGAAAAAAGAAAAATTGCGGGGAAGATAACAAAAAAAATGTACAATCATGCTCGCGATATTTTGTATAGCTAACACGTCATTAGACGGAAATATTTTACGAATTAATTTCTCTCTCTAACTATCTATCTATCTATCTATCTATCTATCTCTGTCTCGTCTCTTTTTCACTTCGTCGCGGGACGAACATATTATTCTCTCTTGGTGTTAGGCTGTGAAAATATAAAAAAAAAACTTCAGATACCATATAAGAAGAGATATCATGGGAATGGTTGTCTTAATTAATGTTAATTAACGTTAATTAACGTCTATGAAATCGGATCGATTCAAGATACACTTTTTTTTTTTTTTTTGATCGACGACAATAGTAATATATCTTCTTTTACTTTTTCCTCTCTCCTCCTTCCCCTACACCACCCTTCATCCAGTCCTCCTTTATTTACTTTATTCGTAATTATAATTATAATGTTCTTTTATCATTACGTTCGATATATTGATAAAATAAAATACAGAAAATGTATAGAAAGCGTATGAAAAAGTCATACAATGATCAAGGATGCGTATTATATCATTATCATCATTTTTTTTTGTTTCTTTTTTTTTCTTTTCTTTTTTTTTTTTTTCATTTCAATCGTTAATTGCATTCTTTTCTTTTTTTATCCACATAGACGCGCGCGCGCACGCGCATGTACCGTACGCACGCACACATAACGTCGAGTGCAACGGTGCAATAAAATAATTTGACGGAAGAACGTTCAATAGATTTCACCGATCTTAAAGACTGCATTCCAGGGTGCACGAGATTACAAGGAGAGGAAACGAGGTCAGCACGAAATCAGGAAACGTAACGATGATGCGCTTTTGCAGTCTCATAGGTCCGACCAATAGCTTTGAAGTATATAAATATAGTGCTAAAACGGCTCTCTGCAGGTCTCTTTTATCACGAACAGAATATGTACGAGTTGTACCCAAGATCCTCCTCTCTGTCTCTCTTCTTCATTTTTTTTTTCTCTTATATCGATCATATTCTATTGCTCTATCATTTCCTTTTTCTTTTTCTATTTTTTTTTTATTTTTTTTTTTATTTTTTTTTTTTTTTTTCAATCGTATATCGTGTCGTTAACTCGATAATTTTTAGCGAATCAATTGTATCATTAATATATATATATATATATATATATATATATATATATATTATTTTATATTAAGTAAAAGAGAAATGAGATTATTCGATAAAGAATTTATGTTCGATCAGATATATAATAATTATGCATGATTATATATTTATTCGATTATCTTCCTTTATCGTAAAATCATTGTCCTTTTTTATTTTTTCTTTTTGTTTCTTTTTTTTTCTTTTTTTTTTTTTTTTTAATTGTAATTTTCCTTGAATTTTATTTAAAACAACATCGATAACGAACCAAGATCAAATGGCTATTAGCAATTATGTTATACGGGCTAACATGTACGGAAGAAGTTACATGCTGCGTAACAAATCTCTCTTAATATGTATGTATGCATATATAGGTTTGCGATCCGTTTAAATGGCCGACGGGCGAATGTGCATAAATACCTATGTGCATATATATATATATATATATATATCAATGGTATGCGTAATAACGTGCATAGGCGTCGACAGAGATGTCAGGGAAGAAATTCAAAGTGCAATTTGGTTGGTTGCCATGGTAAATTCTTTGGGTCAATGACCCTCAAAATTGTCGGATCTCTTTTTATGTTAGATATAAATTTTAATAGATCGATTCAAAGATATTGCTAATAAAACAAATTTTTTTTCATTTTTTTTTAATTTTGCAAAATACTATATTGTGTGAAAACATATGGCAATTTATCTATCTATCTATCTATCTATCTATCTATCTATCTATCTATCTATCTATCCATCTATGCTACGTTACTCGGTCGTTAACCTACCGTTGTAATTAACGAAGTGGACATGGTCAGACGGTCTTGACTTTAAACGATCATTGCGTTCAACGAAGAAGAGGAAGGAAAGAAGAAAAAGGAGAACGAGAATCGTCAGATAAGAATCGCTTGGAATTTCCGCTCACTCGGTTTTTACATTACTTACTCGTTCGCCTTTTTTATTTATTTATTATTTTATTTTATATATATATATATATTTTTTTTTTTTTAATTTCTTTTTCCTTTAATTTTGTTCCTTCGATTTCTCGATCGAACTTCCTTACTTCCGATTTTCAATTAATTTTCTATAACAATATATTTATCTTATTCGATCTATTCGAGATCGATATTATTTATACTTCTGACTTAAAATTTTGTACTTTATCGATTAAATTTTTTTATAATAATTTATATATATATATATATATATATATATATATATATATTTATATTATATGTAGATATTGTAACAAATTTCGACAGAACTCTGTTTCATTGATTAGATCTTTTAGAATAATTTGTTTAATATATATTTAATTAGCGTTGTATAAGATCATTGAATTCGTCGTGAGATCGGTGAATGATGAAAGTATTAGAAAGTCGAAAGGCCACCAGATGCCATGCGTGCGTTCGCTTTTGAGCGTTAATCGGACGTGTAAAATGCGCGGGTGCAGCGAATGTTGCAAAAGCTATGCGTTTCCGCGTGCGTATCTTATTTGTTGTGCTATTTTCGCGTGTAACCGCTTGCACGTGTTGTGTTCTTCCCTTTTACCCCTTTCTCTCTTTCTCTCTTTCTCTTTTCTATTTGCATTCTTGGAATGTTACTTTCGAGATTTACTACGTGTTTTCAACCTGCCAAAATTTCTTATAAATCTTGCGAGCTCTCTATGAAAGTATTTTTTTTTTTTTTTTTTTTTTTTTTTTTATTTCTTTCTTTTTCTTTTTTGTTATATATATATATATATATATATATATATATATATATATATAATTAAAAGAAATTTAATTGTACGTTAGAAAAAAAAAAAAAAAAGAAAGGAAAGAAAAGAAAGAGAAAATTATTCTTAATAAAATTAAGTCTACGGAAAAAGTTAGTCAATGTTCTCGAGGCTTACGTATATAGTATTAAATTAATGCATTTAGAATACAATGATCTAATTTTGTATTGTATGTATTTACGGAAAGATTTGATCAATGGATCGTTAAGCGACACTCGACATGAATCTTTTTTTTTTCTTCTTCTTCTTCTTTTATCAGCAAAGTAATCGACATAATAATTTTCATAAATTCACACTCGAAATCGCATTTTCTTTCGACTTAAACGATCTCGAAAGGATGAGGATGATACTTAACTCTCGTCCGGTACTTGTACTTCCTGGATCGTGTGCGAAACGATATATCTTATTATTAGCGCATTATATATGCAAATTATACGAGACGGTTCGTGTGTAAAGCACGCGCTCACCTCGGCATATGATTTCGATAGAAGTTAGCGTCCGTGCAGGGATTATGCGAGCTAGCAACCACCACCACCACCATCACCATCACCATCACCATCACCACCATCACCATCATCACCACTACTACTACTATTAGTCGATAATATCCGTTAAGCGGCTTCTTCGGCTTCCTCGGAGATACGCATAATGTTTTACCTGAAGAAATGTATACACGTTTGGTGTGAACGAAGCTTAAAGAAGTATTTGCAGCTATCGAAGGTATGCGAAGCCAGAGCAATCGCGATCCCTTTCGTCGTCTTATTTGTAGTAGATTATTGCGTGATCTTTTTAACTACTCTCGATCATTCTCAGAACAAAGAAAAAAAAAAAAAGAGAAAGAAAGAAAATTCGTCGTATTTATCATTTAAATTTTTATATATACATATATATATATATATATAAAATATTAATTCGCATAGAAGATATAACATTAAAAATTCCAATCGCATATTCGTAATAGTTATTTTAATATAAACAATATTAACTCGATATATTAATATTGACGATTAAAAGATATATATATATATAGATCTATATCTTTAAATCTTGTAAATCGAGGTTAACAGAGATCAGAGGAATGACACTCTATTAAACATTAGGATAAATAGATTTGTATAATACAGTATTGTCCGAACGTGAAAAGATATTAACGATTGAGACGTTTTCTTAAATAATGTCTCATAAAATGTTCTTAATTGACAATGAAGTTATTATGGAAGAAAATTGAAATGAAAAAGAAGAGAGAGAAAGAGTTACGTAGGACGTGTAAGAAAGATCCAAGGGGAAAAGGAACACGTTCTATTACTGAAAGTCTGAAAATTTGTTGTGTAAGACGCTTAACGAAGTCGACGTTAAATAGTTAACGTGGCCGTCGGTGCGTGGACCGCGATCCACATACGAAACAGTGCGAACGTTCTTTCTTAGTAGCCAACAGCAGCAGCAACAGCAGCAACAACAGCAGTAGCAGTAACAGTATAGTAGTTAGAGCAAAGCAGTTGGGTGCTGCTTCTTATAGAGACTGAGACATCAGTCTTCGTTCGTTCCTTTCTTCGCGATGTGCCTTATTATTCTCATGGTCATCCTCGTGAATCTCGTCTTCCTTGCGAGAACAACGAAGTTCAAAAGGACGACGACAAAGACAACGACGACAACGACGACGACGACGACGACGACGA
>NC_140828.1:2522500-2527500 GCF_050613455.1 Vespa mandarinia | reverse complement strand
TCTTACGTACACGTACATACATACATACATACATACATACATACATACATACATACATACATTTATACATACATACATACACACATACATAAATACATAGACTCTGTTTAAGCTATGACCTGGCATCTTTTTATAGACAAGAAGCCACGCGTATATAAAAGCACCGCTGCTTGCGGCTTGGACGTGCGCACGTGCGTTGCATTCCGCGTGCGACGCTTAAACGCGCTTCTTCCTAACATCATGCGGGACAATTTTCTTAAAGCGTGTACGACATAGATTTTTCCACGTGTTTTTATATTAAAACCGTAATATCTAAACGAGCCTAATTACTTTAAAAGGATATGTAACATCGTATCTCTATGTATGTTATGTATATTTCTTTTTTTTTCTTTTTTCTTTTTTATCCGTATAAATGGGCGCGTCACTCTTCAGTCGATATTAAAAAAGAAAAAAGAAAAAAAAGAAAAAAAAAAAAAAGAAAATAAATAAATTCGAAGCAATAATTGTTTTTCAGATCGTAAAAAAAAAAAAGAGTTTATAGATTTGTAGTTTCATAATTTGAAAAAGACGAAAAAAAAAAAAGAAAGAAAAATTAGTCCTTAAAAGATGTCGAAACAAAAAAAGTGATCGATTTTATTTTCCTTTTTTTTTTTTTTTTTTTTTTTTTTTTTCTTTTTTTTGCAGATCACCTAGTAACTATTATCGCGTAATATTTTTTGCATTTTATAAAATGAAATATTTTTAACGAGTCGAATTCTGTATATCTCGAGATTTTTCGAAGAATCTCAGGAGATTTCTTTCTTTATCCCAAGGAGTCGATAAAGGGGGCCATTGAGAATATCTCAGACTCTGTCTTCGAAGAAAGGCGAGAAGGAACATATCCTTTCCGTTGCAATCTTCTATTCTCTGGGGAGACTGTAAATCGCGTTTTATTGTATATATCCTCGGATCTTGAGTTTCCTCGAAATCCGAATGGCTTTGTATTACGAACGAGAAAGGGGAAGATGAATTTCTTCTTTTTTTTTTTTTTTTTTTTTTTTCTCTTTTTTTTTCTCTTTTTTCTTCTTCCTCTTTCCTGAATCAAATGCTCCAAATAAAAATATAAATTGCTCCTTAACAATTTTTATTTTTTACTTAGGAATTATTACATACAAAATTATTAAATAAAAAAAAAATATATATATATAATGTAACATATAATATATAAATTAATAACGTAATATATATATATATAATTTAATATAGATATAAATTATTAGGTATATAATTATTACATAAAAAAAAAAAAAAAAGAAAAAATAATAATATCTGTTATTGTTACATATGATAGTTACATATAAATTTAATTACATATTACAATATAACATATTCTACATAAATTATATAAAAAAGAAATACTATTACGAAGTATGAATATATTGTAACTTTTAATCAAAGGAAGGATACATGTTTCTCACGAATTCAATTAAAAGTATTGCTCACGTGCCTGGAATGTAAGCGACGCGGTAAAATGAAAGAAGTTCTTCATTCTCGAAAGAAAGTTGGTAAATGGTGGGTGGAAGTATTACCGTAGAAATAGGGAAGCTTTTCCCTTCATTCAGGGCCATATATTTTGAAGGATGACGACGTTTAATGGCTAGCGAACAAGCGTTGCTCGATAACAATGATTGTTGGGACTTCGTTGACCTCTTTTAAAGCGTTAGAGATCCCCAGAGTCTCTTTTCTACTATTCTTCACGGTAAACTATATCCATCAATAATGAAAACTTTTATAAGCCATAACTTCTATAAACCATAAGAAATTCGTCAAAAGTAATGATTAAAAAAAAAAAAAAAAAAAAAATTAATTAATTATCTCCGGATTAGAATTTATTTCTAATCCATTTGAAAACGTCAAATTGCAATTTTATTAATGAAATACTTACCTGTTAAAAAAGAATATATATATATATTTTGTAAGGACACATGAAATTACAATACAGGATCAAAAGTTCCTAATCACATTTTAATAATCAATTGCTATATATATATATATATATATATATATATATATATATATATATATATATATATATATAGCAATTGATAATATATATATATATATATATTATCTTCATTTTCGAAACATTTTTTAAGACTAATTTCTTCTTTATTTTTTCTCCCCCCGCCCCGCCCGATTATAAAATTACAAAAGGTTAATCAAAAGTGTAAAAAAAAAAAAAAGAAAAAAAAAGAACAGAAAGAAAGAAAGAGAAAAGAAAAAGAAGAATAAAATAATTTGTCAGATAATAAAATAATTGATATTTAATATCGTTTAGGAACTTTTGATCCGTCCTGTAGTTAGTCCCTTTCTCTTTCGATAAGTTCTCGCAGCATCCTTTTGGTCCATAGTGGGAGGAGTAAGGGGAGGTACGAAAAAGTCTGTCTCGAGTGGCACGATAGAGAGAGCTTCTTATCTCTTTTTCTTATACTATATGCGTTAAAAGACACGAAGGGAATATGTGATAGGGTGTAATGAAGAGATAACAAAAGTGGTTCTTGATAACAAAGTTACTATTATTAATCAATTTGTATATGTATGTATGTATGTATGTACGTACGTATGTATGTATATATGTATGTATATATGTGTGTATGTATGTGACGATAAAATACTCGGATATTCTTTTAGTTATTACTTATATGTTCTATATATAATACTATTTATATTCTATATGATAGTATATATGAACATACATATACACATACATACATGCTTCAATTAAAATAGTTTTTCTTTTTATATATGTGTATATATATCTATATATCTATATATATATATATATGTGTATGTATATATATTTCAGGCTAAACAACGTGCCTCCGTGAAATGGCTCCTATCGAAGGCATACAACAATCGAGTACCAGACAACCTTCGCGAGCCGTATTATCGTGATCACGAGGTAAACGATATCTTTTTTCTTTTCTTTTCTTTTCTTTTCTTTTTTTTTTCTCTTCTCTTCTCTTCTTTTTTTTTCTCTCTCTCTTTTTTTTTCTTCCTTTTTATTTTTTACTCACTTTAAACAATATACTTCGAGGAGTTTATTTTCGATTTAGAGATTGTTATTTTAACTATTCCAAGTGGTTGATCATTTTGTTTGTAAATCTCTTCGTAATCGTTTTTTTTTTTTTTTTTTTTTTTTTTTTATGAAAAGTTATTTTTATCGAATAATTTTTTCTCAACCCCCCTCCTCCTCTTCTCTCTGTCTCTATACATATAATAGCTAAAAAGTGTTAAATCGATCGTCTACCTTTTGTTTTTTTTTTTTTTTTTTTTTTTTTTTTTTTTTTTTTTTTTGTTTCTTTGATAAAAACTTTTTTGAAGGTATCTCATGATCGGATTAAATTTAACTACATTAAATTAATTGAATTTCTTTTGTTTATATCCGCGCACCTTTCTACGTTTATTTGTTTAATAATAGAGAGATCAAATTTTAACAAGTTATTCGGGATGAAAAGAATACTTTGGATCGAAGAAAAATAAAATTAAAAAAGAAACAAAAAAATTAAAAATTAAAATGAAAATTTTGTCAGTTTGAGATATCTTATTTTGCTTATAGTTTAGAGTATAAGATTCTTTTTTTTTTTTTTTTTTTTTTTTTTTGTTTTTTTAGAAAATAAATTGTAGAGACGTTGGCTGCATATATATATATATATATATATATATACAAATGCGCGTGCGCGCGAGTCCACCATTTCTGATCGTTGATCCAATTAAATCTCAATCGTATTACTCGTCGATCGTCTTATATATTCCGTTGTCTTTTCTATCGTGTTAATAGTGAAACGTAACAACGTCGACTCGTACTCACAGTTTTTATTATTATTATTTCGAGTTAAAACTTATCAAAATTTATCGGATATTATAGAAAATCTATTTTTCTTTTTCTTTCTTTCTTTTTATTTTTTTATTTTCATCGAACGACCTCTATAGACGACCGATGATTATTTAATGTGATTTAATTGCAAATTATTTGTGAGACATTAAACAGATTGTAAAAAAAAAAAAATCACATGCAAATGTGTTATTATTGAAAGTTTTTTTTTTTTTTTTCTTTTTTCTTTTTTATTACGTTAAAAGAATTATTAAAAGAATTATTTTTCGTCAAATAATTAATTAATAAGTATAATTAATTATTTTCTAATTGTCGTTATTATAGAAAAATAATTTTTAATTAATTCGTGTCAAAAAGGTTAAAAATATCACAAAAAGAAGAATAGAAAATAAAGAAAAAAAAAAGAAAAAGAAAAAAAAAGAAAAAGGAAATAAAAATATTCGACTTTGGATCACTTTCATAATCATTGGCTTGTATATAATATATATATATTATTCATTCATATATACGTGTCATACATAGTGTTACACGTCTAATATGTTGTATTTATTGGATTTATCATCGTCTCGTTGTCTTAAGGTCAGAACTATTTATTTAGAAATGTATTATTGCACTTTCTTCTTTCTCTCTCTCTCTTTCTATCTCCCTCCCTCCTCCCTCTTTCTTTCTCTTTCATTCCATATTACTGAAATATTGAAGTTTCGAAATCAACCTCATCATTTCCTTACCATTAATTATTTCCCTAATTACTCGTAGATTGTATTTCGTTTCTCGAAAATATCTTCACTTCTTTAGAATCTTTCTCAAATGAAAGTTCAAACTCTCCCACGAAGAATCGACTCTCTGAACTTCATGGAACATTAATTCTCAATTCTCCTATTGTCTATAGGGTGTACACAAATTATACGAATTATTCATAAATAAATTTATGAATAATTTTATGAAATAATGTGAATTTATCCCTTTATATTTTAACAATTTAATAATTATTTCAATCGAGTGAAATTAACGTGCGCGCGCGTGTGTGTGTGTGTGTGTGAGAGAGAGAGAGAGAGAGAGAGAGAGAGAGAAAATTAATTTTTTTTCTTTATCGTTAGAAACCTCATGCATTTATTTATCGATTTAT
>NC_140828.1:2517500-2520000 GCF_050613455.1 Vespa mandarinia | reverse complement strand
TTCAAACAGAGGAAGGTGCCGGTGATAAGACAAGATTATCAGAACTGCCAGCAGCTAAAGATTTCCAATCTCTTTGCGATGGCGTTGGACTCGCAGCCGTCGTTGCCTTTTATTGTCCTGGCGAATTGAATTGGATGGACATCAGGATGTCTAAAAGACCTTCTGTTGCTGATGCCTTGCACAATCTTTCATTGGTGCATACATTTTGTATCAGATGCTTACCCTACTCTATTTTCCATATGCAGCCTGAAGATGTTACGTATATGAGAGGGTAAGTTACTTTTAAAATGTGTTATATAAACAAACAAACAAAAATATATATATATATATATTTTTTTTTAAATATCATTTGACAGATCCATGAAGCCAAATTTGGTCGTCTTTCTGGCGGACATGTACAACGTTTTGGAAATTCATCCGGCTAAATGTGTACGATATCCTGGCGAGGAAAGGGCAATGCAATTCTTGGATGGTACGTGACGTTCAATGAATAATCGTACATGATTTCCCTATGGATATACTTCCTACTTGGAAAGATTCGTTCGATCATGTTGACAGCCTACCCCTATATTGATACAGCACTATGGGGTTAAATCAGCCCTAGTGTATATCTCTTGGTGGTGGAATTAATTGTTAAAATTTTTTGGTGAAGGCTGGCATACATATTATATCGGACTTACCCGTTCTATAATTTGTGTTATTATACTTTTCTTTTCCATGGAATTCCATTGCTATTGCAGGCAATACTTATATTCTATAAACGTTATTTTTTATCTCTAATAATAATAATAATAATATTATTAATATTAATATTAATATTAATAAAACAGTAATAATAATACATAATCTATGTATATATATATATATATATATATATATATATATATATATATATATATGAAAACTTTGAGAGAGAAGAATTGCCTGCAATTGGATTGGTATCACGCTTTTTATCAGTGTCAATACACACACTCGTCCCAGCCTCAAGAACCAGGTCCTCAGCAATGACTAATGTATATCTATTTAATTAATTTGGTACTTTGTAAACAGAAAAGAGAAAGAGAGAGGGAGAGAGAGAGAGAGAGAGAGAGAGAGAGAGAGAGAGAGAGAGAGAGAGAGAGAGAGGGAGAGAGAGAGAGAGAAAATGTAAATGAAAAAAAAAAAGATATATATATATATATATGAAAAAGAAAAAAAGAAAGAGAGAAAGAAAAGAAGGGGAAAAAAAAATCAAGTCCTTCACAATAGTACTTAATATACAACTGTAATACATACTCGTATTTCCATATATTTCTATGGCATAATCTTCTTGATGCTTGACAACAACGCTATCCTCCTCGCCTTCTTCTTTCGTCAACTTCCGGTTGCCAATGAACCAATACTGTGTGTGTGCGGGTGACGGGCAAATCTGTGCAGCGTGCCCGCGCAATAGTCATGGCGTAGCTCATAAAAGAAGTCTACCACAGTCTATAGCTCCGATACCTGATCTGAGAAGCAACCTCTCCGTATCCGCGCCAGGCTTCACAGGTACCCACACGTTACCAAACCAATCATCAACTAGGTGGTCTCTTCTCTTGTGAATCGCGTTTCGCAGACTGACATGTTTTCACATATATATATATGAGAAAATATTAAGGGATCCAAGATTATATCGGAAGAATTTCTCCCTTTTTATCACACACGTCCACGTTATAATAATACCTTTACGTCGTTCTAATATTTATACAATGTACATTTCTCACGTTCACTTGTCATTCGTATAATTTTCAATGTGGATCAGATCGGTATATATATATATAGCTTGTCTTTGTCGAGCACAACAACACAACAACAACAACAACAAAATAAATATATGTATATATATATATATATATCTATATCTATATCTATATCTATAATATATTGCTTTTTTGCTATGACTAAATTTTATTGTACATAAAATAGACATTTAATATATATAATATTATATATATATATATATGTATATATTTATATTTGTGTGTATGAAGCACTTTTGCTGATTAATATTCGCTTTCGTTGATGTTACAAAAACGTCTTGACACACACAAATTAGGGAAATCTATGATGATACGAGTGCATAAATTCCCGTCTAATGTGAATAGAATTCGTTTATTTTCGTCAGTCATACAAATGCGTTTTGCATTGAAAAAAAAAAAAAAAAAAAAACGTATATATATCTCAAGCATTTATAGCTATAGTATCTTATTATATCTGTACATAAGTACAGGTATTAGGAGCGCACTGCTTGTTACTAATCCATAACTATGTGCATAACATCTGATCATTGTCATAAAGTGTAGCAATCCCCTTCAACATGATTGCATGTAAATAACATATATGTCCCGCGATGAACATATTTCTATATGTGCGGCAATGGCTGCTGCTTGCATTCGCTTCGAATTCTATTTATTTTGCATGAGGTTGAGAGACGTCTACTATTATATTATATATATATATAACATAGCGCCCAGAAGTGGAG
>NC_140828.1:2425000-2515000 GCF_050613455.1 Vespa mandarinia | reverse complement strand
CAGAACATTATACGTAGACATGAATCGATGATTCATTTCGAAATTTAGGCACGGGTGTTTAGTATAGATCAATGCATATAGATATAATTAAGAAAAATTTTAGTGTTTCTTTTTCTTCGTCACTTTGTCATCCTATATTTGTGTTGTGCATATTGCATATTATAACATTACCGCATACATATATGTATGTATTATATAGTATTATAAGCACAGTCAAATCATTCGTCAATCATTCTATTTTCAAACAATGAATATTTAATAATTATTATGAATCAAAGAATCATTTCAAAGTTTGTGAAGAATACAATGATTGACATGGGATGATTCATTAAGTTTTAATGCTGTCTGTAGATTTTTTTTTCTTTTTTCTTTTTTTTTTTTTTTTTTTTTAAACATATTGTATATTGTACAATCTAGAAGTACATGTTTTTTTTATATATATATATATATTAACCAAAAAAATATAAGCTTGGAGTATATACATAATTATTTGGTTAAGGTAAAAAAGCTGCACATCTTTTTCACTAATTATTTCATTTATATTTCATTCTCTTTATATTTTATAGATTTTCAATCTAATTTTTTATTCATATAATTTGCTTTCAGTAATACGATTTATTTCTTTTCCATTTCTCTTTGCATTTTTGTCAAATAATTATTATTGATACTAATAATAATATTATTTTTAATACTATTCTTTTTCTCATCTTTCAGCTGTTCATGGTGGTAAGTGCATATTGATGCACATTGATCTTATTTTTTTTTTTTTTTTTTTTTTTTTTTTTTTTCTTTCTTTTTTTTTTATATATAGCAAGGTTTAAAATTTATATTCATTTTGTTATTTTAGTATTATTGCTTTTATTAATTATTTTTTTAATTAATAATTTCTACGTAAAACATTTGAAACAAAAATATGAACTTGTGAGATATGCATTGTTTTATTTTATTTTTTATTTTTTTTTTTTTCCCCTTAAGGTGCTGGTATGCATGTTTGAATTATTTATTATTGATGTATATATAACTGAGAGGGATGAAGTCAAGCATTTTATTTATATACTTAGTCAATTATAATAGAAATATCGACATAAAACATTTATTGACACAATATAAATCATTTGCGCTTAAAAATATTGCAATGATACAGATTACAAATGCTATTAACGTGATAAAATTATTATAAATTTTACCAATGAAATTTTTCTTTTTTTTCTATATATATATATATTGTGTTAAATTTATCTTTAGTTGGAGCCATCGCATTGTGTTAATTGCCCTTTTCTATGTATAAAATATTTTTCAAAGGAAATTTAGAGAGTTTGTGCACATGTAGTAAATTAGCTATAAAAAAGAAAACAAAAAAAAAATATATATATATATGATTTGCAAGAACTTTTATTAAATAAGCTTTGGCTCTTAATGCTTGAACGTAAAATTTGGTTATGGACACACTCTTCCATGGTGTACGGTGGTTGGTGGCGGACTCTGAGTACTTAACAAGGCACGCTGGTTGGGCTGGTTGCAGGGTAAGGTAAAGTCTCCTTCCTCGTCAACATCTGGGGGGGACAGTCCGGAAGAAATTGGTCCCCCCACCCCAGTAACCTCTGCATCTTCGGGGGAGACCCCAACAAGTGTATCTGAGGCCATTCCTGTACCCCAACAACCCTCTCAAGAAAAACCACAGAGACCCTTCTCTCTCAAGGTACGATACTACATAAAAGATTTCTCTCCAGGCAGGAACTTGGAAAATGTAATGCAGCAATACTTTTTTTTCCTTTTTTTTTTTTTTTTTTTTTTTCTTTAAACAATTAATATGTGCTTTTGTATGGCTTCAAAATATCAATCCAATTGTATTTTTATTTTTTCTTATGCATAGTATAGTAAATGAATCTAATATAAAAATAATTCATTATTACAGTTCTCATTGTCATCATTTAAAAATAATAAAAAGGGAACAAAAAAAAAAATTAAGCCAAAAGTTTCTTAAGCGGCGTATGATTGCTTTTTATATTACTTCTTAGTAGAGAACGTCAACTTTTTCTTTTTTTTTTTTTTTTTATATATATAACAATCGAATTAATTATTTATGCTTTTAGATGATAATAATAGTGAGTATTCGAGGAAAACGAAACAATACAAATATATTTTAATTATGAATATTATAACAATTCTCCTTTTCCCCTATACCATTTTTAAATTTAATGAATTGTGAAGTGCATGATGCAGTACTAAACACTCTTGAGAAAATGTTGTATGCTACTCACAAGCATATTTTTATTGATATTGATTATTTTCTGTTTACTCTTTTGCATTTTTATTTTAACATTAACAAAAGGATAACTTATGGGTTGTGTGCGTATGTTGTTCATATGAATGTTCTGTATATGATTTCTTTTTCCTTTCTTTTTTTTTTTTCCTATTCTTTTTTGTATTTTCTTTCCTTTGCTTTTATATAATTTATGCCACAATGGCACTTTTTAATCTACAAATTTTATCACTGATTTTATTATTTATTTATTTATTTATATATTTAGATTTAATTGTGTTATAATTATTGTTGTGTTTTATACAGTAATATGAAACATTGATTAAAAATAAATTGATAAATGTGATGTATTTTAGCAGATCTTTAACTACGAGTATCGTCATCTATTTTCTTTTTTTTTTTTTTTTAAGAATACAATACAATAAATGATTTTAAATGTAAATTTGTAATATTTCAAGTTTGTTATTTTTTATTATATTTTATAGTGAATTTATAACATTAAACATTGTAATTTTTTATATATATAAAATATTATATATATATAATTTATTATATAATAATAATTCACTCTTTTATATAATAGATTATTCAGAGAATTATTTATGATATCGCGAAGAAATTATATAAAATTATAATGATATATGCAGGAAATCAGCGAAGATGTTCGAGATGTAGAGCATAAATGGTTGGAGCAGGATGGAAACGCACCGTTTATTGAAACAAGACGTACTCCGGATATAGAAAATATGGATTTAGAACAGTATCATCAATCTATATCACTGTTAGTATTTTATATATATATATACACATTTGAATTATATATATATATATAATCCTGTATGTTACAATTGTGTTTATAAAAATGTAATTATTATTAACATATATTTTTAATATAGAATGAATAACAGCCTCAGTGAGATACAAGCTGATATACAACGTTTAGCTAATCAACAAAATCAAATACAACAACAGCACTTAATGACACAGCATCAACAACAAATGCAACAACAATTGCAACAATTGCAAAGCCTTAGTCAGCAGCATATACAAGTAAGATATTTTTTTTTTTCTTTTTTTTTATAAATTTCTTTCTTCTTCTTAATTTGAAATATTTTTATTTTTTAGTCCTATGGTATGCCTCCGATGAGTACATTAAATCCAAGAATACAAGATTCTCAACAGTCACAGTTTTATTTACACGATCAACCACAATTACAAAGGAGAACATGGGGACAACCACCGCCAAGTCAAAATTTAGCTAACGAAATGAATGTTGGATATCAACAATCTATTGATTCACGATTCAATCCACAATCCACTGGTAAATCTCTTAGTCATCCATATAATATTTATCATTTTATTATTCAATACCTTATTGAAATATTTCCAATAATTTATAGCTTACCAACAAGATATGCGTTTATATCAAGATACAAGAAGTTGGAATACTCATCCATCACAACAAAAAGGTTTTGTATTTCATGAAACATCTCAAGAGCCAAGGTATCTTAATGGTGGAGATCATAGTCTTTGTAATAATCAAATGAATCAGCCTGTTTCAACTTATCCAACGTCTGCATCACTTTTTAATCAAACTGCATCAACGACTGCTAGTCCACAACATCGTAATGCCGTAAGATTATTTTATTGATTGGAATATAAAAGAAAATATTAGAGCGAATAATAATTATATTTATTTATTTATTTATTTATTTATTTTACGGGTTATAGATTCATCGAATAAGTCAGTTAATGAGCGAAAGTCCAGAATCTAAAAGGCCGACTATACATCATATTCCAATGACATGTGAAAGTCCAACTGAAAAAAGGCAATGTGCAACTTTACATACTCCTGTTCCAGCTCCACCTGTTGATGATATGAAACCACAGAATATATCGTTCATTGGTTAATACATATATTTATATATTAATTGAACAAAAAAGAAATGATTGAATTAATATATCTCTAATCCGAGATAATAATTTTTAGGGAACGACGATGAGGTCGTAGAAGGTATACGTGGTTTGCATATTACTTCAGGTAGTCGAACGTACAGGATACCATCTCCAACCAGGCCTTCGATATCACGAAATTCTTTTCAACCTCATCCATCCCTCAGAGAAGCAACACCATCCCCTTCGAGAACCCCAGAAGTTACACCCCTTGATCCTACAGATGCCGGTGAAAAGGGTTTCTACATTTCATTTGATAACGATGTGCCTAAGAAGCCAAAACCAACTCTTAGAGTTAAAAGAACATCTCCGAAGAAGGTAATTATTCTAATAATATTTTTTAAAAATTGATAAAACCTGATTTGTCCCAAGCATTGAAAAAAAAAAAAAATATATATATATATATATATATATATATATATATATGTCTTCGTTATTACATACAACAATTATTTTGTAGGAAAGAAATGTTTCTTCTTACATAGAACACGAAGATTTCGGGGTACGTACAGAATCACCACCTGTTAGTGTCACAGAAAGACAAAAACTATTGGAAGCACAGAGAGATTTTGAAAGAGAAAGGCAACGTCAGGCCGAAAAGAGAGAATTTCATAGACAAGAAATAAGAGATAGAGAATTACAAAATGAAATATATAGAGAACGTCAAAGAGAAAGGCAACGTGATAGTAGTACGGAAGGTCGTCAATCTAGTAGTGCTGGTTTAGTTATTGGAAAACAATTAACAAATCCTGATCCAGTGAGTCTGTGTTTATAAATGATATATAATTAAAAAAAAAAAAAAAAATGTTAAATATATAATTGATGATAATTTATTATTACATATCTAATATTTTTAGAATTCATTAGACGAAATGGAAAGAAAGAAGGAACGTATAATGTTACTGTCGCTACAGAGAAGACAACAGCAAGAAGAAATGAAAGAAAGAAAGGAAGCCGAAGCTCAAGCACGTAGAGAACAAGAGAAATTAAAAGCAGAAGAGAGAGCACGTAAGAAGGAAGAGGAAAGACAGAGGAGAGCTAATATTTTAGAACAATATAAAGTTAAGAAAGCTATTGAGGAAGCTGAAAGAGAAGTAAGCATTCAATTAAATTATACATTTGCTGATAATGATGATTATTACTTTGTTGACGTTTCTTTTTCTTTCTTCTCTTTTTCTTTCTTCTCTTTTTTTTTTTTTTTACATTGTATCCCTTGTTCGATCTTTAGGGAAAAGTCATTGACAAGGAATTGTTGAATGCAATAAAACCAACCAAATTACGTAATAAGACTGCAACGACGCGTCCACGACCAAAGACAATTCACGTAGACGCTGGTACGGAATTGGATTCTGGAGCTCTTACGCCTAGTCGTGGAAAGAAAGGTTCTTCCTCTAATTTGAGTACAGGTAGGTTTGATTATACACCTGCATCACGATTGTTACTTAATTGTTTCTTCAAGTCATTCGTTGTTCTGTTTTTTTCTTCTTTTTTCTTCTTTTTTTTTTCCCCCTTTTTTTTTTAGAGGAGATGAGATTATGTATAAAATATAATATAGATAGTCAGAATGAATGTATTTGTTGATAGAATCATTTGTTGATAAAAAAAATATCTTTCCAATTTGTATCCTAATGAATTTATACATACTCGAATCTCTGATAATATAGTATAATCAATGTTGCAACATGTGTAATTCACCCATATCATTGTAATAATCTAATGATAGTAACAATATCTTAATGTTGTAATGTTGCATATTTAGTCTTTGCATGGCGAAGATTCAAATAAAAGATATATTTGATTTTTTTTTTTTTTTTGTTTTGTTTTTTGCAAGATCAATTTTGTATTTTTGTTTGTTTGTTTTTCTTTTTCTTTTCTTTTTTTTTTGTGGTATTTTGATTATAATTATTCTCACGAGTAATATCACGTATTCACGTGTCCACGACGCTACAAATTTTCTTATATGTGCTACCACGTTACGCTACAGTTAATAGCGTAATAATATCATTAGATATTCGTTAGATATTCGTGTAAAATAATTAATCACAATTGTATAGATCTGTTTTTTTTTTTTTTTTTTTTTTTCTTTTTTTTTGTATCTAAATGACATATATACATATATACATATACTGTCAAAGCGAAACTAGAGTAGCAAAAGAAAATTCTAGCTGATTGTTGTGCACTAACACACTTACTATAGCGTCGCTGACTTCCCCAACGATGAGGCGAGACTACTACCGAGGCTCGCAGGACAGTCTTACTGCTGCTCACCTTGATGATCGACGTTCCGGCCCCCTTTATCGGGGCGGCAGCCTCAGGGGTATGCACTACACACACTCCACTCCCATTAACTAAATAAGTAGCACCAAAGAAATCTCTCAATATATAACTATGGCACTTTTCAATTGAAAGATGATAAATATTTTCTAATGACTTATTCATTTAAAACAAAAAAAAAAAAAAAAAAAAATTGTTGATTATAAAATTACAATGTTTTAATCAAGATTTATTATTTACAACGTTAAGAGTATAAATAAGATTTCATATATATATATACGTCTTTTTAATAATAATAAATAAAAAAATTTTTAATTACACAGATAAAATAATATTATGCAAAAGGATATACTTCACAACATAAACAATATCAGGGATACATATAATTATATACACATATATATATATATATATGTATATATATGTGTGTATGTGTGTGTATATATGTATATATTACACTTATTCCTTGTAGTATATAATATATATAATAGTTTTTACTTTAACCATATTGACAATGTCTCTTAGTAGATAGTATTAGATAATATTTAATAATATAATTATCTAATGATAATTATATTTTTATTTTCATCGTTGTTAATAATACGATACGATTAAATTAATTATTTAATCAAAATCGTAATGGTTAGAAATTAAAGTCGAATTTATGGAATAATTAATCAATGTGCGGTGTCTATGAGTAAGACGGAGAGTTATTTAAGAGAAATTAAATTCAATTATGAAACCATTACTCCAAACTAATGATTGAACGACTAATTTAATTGTTAATTGAATGAATTATTATTGGCTAACATTGTATGTAGTTAATGAGTTGTTTGATTTTGATTTTGTTTTTTTGTTTTCTTTTTCTTTTTCTTTTTTTGTTTGTCTTTTTTTCTTTTTGTTGTCACTGCACTCTATTTTTTTTTTTTTTTTTTTTTTTGTTTTTTGTTGTTTTTATTTTCCCTTTATATATTATCGTGCATGCTTGGAGATTGTTTTTTGAATATATCTATATTGGTAAATAATAATGTAGTTAAAGTTGTTATATTAGTTTATATTCGTAAATTTGTATCATTAATGAACTCGATTATAATAGCGCTATCCCTATTTTAGTATCTTCCGTAGATTCACCCGATGATGGTAGAGGCTCATCTCCCTGTCGAAGCGTTAAACAACTTGGAAGACGTGGTTCCTACAAAACATCAAGAGGTGGGTTTAATATCGTTTATAGAAAGAATGCTTAAATGATGTTTTTTCTTAAACGTTTTGCTTGACGAAAGTAGATTCATTGCAGGATGTAAATCTATCTATCACTGGTATGGGCGCCTACGTATAAATCTTACAAATGTTTGAACGTTTTATTAGACTTATTTAATTATTATTCTCCAAATGACTCTGAACAAGGTTATTTGAGGGGTATGAATTTATTTTTAAGTAGCGCCTTTCGTAGTAGTTATATATATTTCAGTTGGAACGCAACATTATTCTGCACCAATACTGCACCGGCTACTTGAGTTTTCGATATTCCCAGCGGACATGGCTCGTAGTTAGACTCATCCCCCCTGATGCAATGACGTACGATTGAAGCATCCCCTACTATTAATCCCCGATCGTACATGGCGTTAAGTGTAACAAGGTAAACGTTGCATTATTGCAGATGTGCAGGAGCCTCAGCAACAGGTTAGAGGCAGGCCTAAATACCCGACTTACCAAAACTTTAAGGGAAGAAAATCTAATTCCTTGATGAATTTGTGTGGTAAGAAGCACCAAGTGACTTGGAATATCGTTAAATCTCCCCTCCCCCCTTTTTTCTCTATCATGTGCAAAAGTCTTAAATGTCCTACACGCCGTTCTAATTTTTATGTAGGCAATAGCAATTACACGTATATATGTAGTAGCATGGTGGCAGATTGGAGCACAAATGGCAATGATATTCATATACACACAAACACACACATATATATACACCCGCGCGCGTGCGAGTAGCCATGTTTTTTTTTTTTCTTCTTCTTGTGTGCCGTCAAAGTTTCACCAATATTATCATTTACTTTCCATCCTTTGTGATTTAACGAATTCTTCTATATGATTTGCAATGTTTATGATAAATTGATCGATCATTATTGAAGATTTTATTGATCTTTTTATATCGGTGTAACTTTGACCATGTCATTCATAAGATATTTCATTTGCTATTGTAGATAATTTTCAGTTGAGGCTTCTTGGGCTTATTGTTGTACAGCATTTGGTTATGGGTACATGTCTATCTTCAGTGTCTTTTCAGATTATTGTTGGTGGCTCCAGTTCCCATTAAAAAAAAAAGAAAAAACCTCTCACTTTGACTCACATTCTGAGTCCTGTATCATATCAATTATCCTATCACATTTTCTCAGATATATATTTGTTTATACCATTCCTATTTGTTTTTTTTTTATTTCCAGGTGTTATCATGATACTAAAAGTATAGCAAATTCATGAAATGTTTTAGCTTCGAATAATAATTATTAGATTAGTATTTCGATCATTCCTTGCTTTTATGCTTTATAAATCGAAGCGTTTATGAATTTGGTATACATACCTTATCTGTCTAATGTTGTAAATAAACAAACAAAAAATAAAATATCAACAATCAAAATTTCGCTTGTAGCGAAATTTTGAATGTTAAATAAGAAATTTTAAAAATCAATAAATTATAGGTAGAATTTGAAAGTTAAGAAAAAACAAAAAAAAAACGTTCGCTAGTTAATCAATTAATATATCCCAGATAAAATTAGTACTTTAGAATAAAAGCAGTAGTTTTGTTTGTTAACAATTTATTATTATTAGATTATATTACAAATCATAAATTTATTATTGAAATGAAAAAGTGTGAAGATCATATAGTATATAATTTAAGAGCTTTTTTTTATAAATGTTAAGCGATTTTTCTATATATTGGACGCAAGCTTATGAAGATGGATATTTTTGAAGTGAGCAGGTTATCAATCACTCTCTCGTAAGTCTAACAAGTGACTAATATCTTTTGAATTTACTAAGAACTAACAGTTCAAAGACTTTATCAAGTTCTTATTCCGTATTCTTTCTCGCTTGGATGGGACAACAAGAATAATAATAATAATAATAATAGTAATAATAATAATATTAATATTAATATATTAATAATAATAATAATAATAATAATAATAATAATAATAATAATAATAATAATAATAATAATAATAATGATAATGATAATAATAATAATAATAATAATAAAGGCTCTCTCTGACAATTTATAAGTGACAGTTCACTTTGTTTTTCTGTTTCAATATGGATAATCTACGTATGTCCGTATTTTTCTATCATTTATTTCTATCTTCATACGTCGAGCTTGCGTTCACAGGTTCGAGTAGTGATCAAGACGGTATGATGTGTCGGTACACAGATACGGATAGCGGATTGGGTCGAGCAACACCACCTAGACGTGCACCTAGTCCTGGTATGGGAAGTATGAGACATCTTCCATCACCATCGGGTCCTGGATCCTTACCACCTGGTCTGATGACGAAAAGAAGAGTCTTTGACGATGGTAGCAGCGATATCAGTAGTACACCGAGTTCGATGATGGATTATAGTGGTAAATTTAATTAAAAAAAAAAAAAGGAAAAAAAATACTTTGATAGTCGATTTTTCTTTTTTATTTTATTTTATTTATTTATTTATTTATTTTTTTTGTTTTTTAACAAACTTTTATTAAAAAAAAAAATTCGTTTATCTTATTTTAAAGGTCCAAGATTGTATAAACAACCTACAACTAAATCGAACCGTGGTATTATGTTGAATGCTGTTGAATATTGCGTGTTTCCTGGTACAGTAAATAAAGAAGCCAAGAGAAAGGTTTTAGATGAAATAGCCAGATCGGAAAGCAAACATTTCCTCATATTGTTCCGAGATGCTGGTTGTCAGTTCCGTGCTCTCTACTCTTACTGTCCAGATCGAGAAGAAGTATCGAAGTTGTATGGTACTGGACCTAAACAAGTCTTCGATAAAATGTTTGATAAGTTCTTTAAGTAAATATCTTGTTTATTTTAAAAAAAAAAAAAAAAAAAAAAAGACAATACAATACTGTTATTCAGAAATTTTATTATAAAGGAGTAATATTTTTTGTTTTCATTAAAAAAAAAATAATTATTCTTTTAGATATAATTCTGGAGGGAAGTGTTTCTCCCAGGTTCACACAAAGCATCTTACAGTAACCATAGATGCCTTTACGATACACGACAGTCTTTGGCAAGGTAAAAAAGTGAATTTACCAAACAAAAAGAACATGCCTCTCGTCATATAGTTTTACACAAGTGTCACTCTTAACATTATGCTACCATATGCCCTTCGTTATTTATAGTTACTATTTTAATACAGGCCCATATTAAATTAATGCAAACGTTGCGTTCTTAGTCAATTTTATAAGGACACCCGATGGATCGGTGCTGACTCGATTATTAATTATGTTACGTTAGTTGTGCGATTATCCCAAGATTTTCTGCGGGATTTTTTTTTTCTTTTTCTTTTTTTCTCTCTCTCTCCCTCCCACTCTCTCTCTCTCTCTTTCTATCTCTCTCTCTCTCTCTCTCTCTCTCTCTCTCTCTCTTGCTTTTATAAGATCGCACGAATTATATTTTTAAACGAACAACGTCATTAGAATTTTTCTTCACTAATTTTTCTCATTCTCTCTTTTATTTTTCATTTCTTATCTTTCTTTTTTTTTCTTTCTCTCTTTCTATCGTATTTTTCTATATTTTGTCTCTCGTAATTTTCTATTGCATTGATCTCAGCACCGATTTTTGTGTCATAAGATTACCAATATCTACGATAGGAACGGTTTGTTGCCGATGCGTAATATTCGTGCGGATTAACTCTCGACATGTAATCTCGTAATCACATAAACTGCTGTGTTGCAAATGGAACGCATGACTGATATCAACGTGTTATTCATTTTCCTAAGTTCACTTTTGCAAGGGGGAGAAAGAGAGAGAGAGAGAGAGAGAGAGAGAGAGCCAGGATTATCGCATTTTCATGTTAACAAAAAAGTCTTGTCTTATTAGTGCATATAAATGATGTGATTCGCACAGGTTTTTTCCATCTTTTTTAGATTTAACAACAACAAAAAATATGTGAATTAATATTATTTTTATTATTATTATTATTAATATTATTATTATTATTATTATTATTATTATTATTATTAATATTATTAATATTATTATTATTATTATTATTATTATTATTATTATTATTATTATTATTATTATTATTATTATTATTATTATTATTATTATTATTATTATTATTAATCTAGTACGATTGGCTTTTACGAACAGTTAAAAATTAAGCAGACGAGGGATCATTAATTTTCACATATGTCATATATTGATGTATTAAAAGACACAAGAGTGATACTGTCATTAATGTTGTTATTTATATTGCGAAAATAAATTAAGCTTTAGCTCACTTCATTTTACAATTTAAAAGTAATCATTTCTTATTTCCTTTTTCATTTCTTAATATTTGTATATATATATATATATATATATATATATATATATATATATTTATACCTTAACAAAAGCTAAAATTATTAACATTTCCAATTAACTTATATTAGATCAAAGTTGATAAATGATTCTTCGTCTTGCATAGTATTTGCAACTGTTGACAGTTGTAGGATATAATGTAATTTGTAATTTGTAATTTGTAATTTGTTTGAGGAGAAGAATGTGTAAGGAGAACAGCTCACAGACTATAAAAGTAGTTTTGTAAATAAATAAGTTGAGAATGAAAATTAGTGAAGAAAATACCAAATCAGCCTTATGGTCAATCTGGGCATAGTATATATATATATATGTGCATACACATATATATATGTGTGTGTGTGTGTGTATGTAAATATATATATATATATATATACATATATATGTATATATATATATCTCGTGCAAGAATGTTTTTCTTTATGATACAAAGAGTATATGCATGAATTCGAATTGAGCTATAAAATGTGCCGTCAAATGTATACTGCTGAGAAAAAAAAAGTGATTGTAACTTGTCAACGAGAAATGAAAAAGAAAAAAAAAAGAAAAAAGAAAAAGAACTCGACTAATATTTATTTTTGATTACTAACAAATTCTGTCGTCTATTGTAAACCCGTAGTTTTTCACACAATGTCTCCATCCCTTTCTTTATCAATTAAAATTACTCTTTGTGATCATCTTGTAAGAGGATAATGGAATATGGTCGGTGTCCTGTGTCACTATCGATATAATTTATATATACCATATTCCAGGATATTTAAACGAGATTGTAATTGACAAGAAAATCATTTCTATATATTATTGTAATTTTTCTTTGGTCTAATTGATAAAACACCATCCATAGTCTGTGTTCCTCAAAGAAAAAGAAAAAGAAATTGAACGAAAGATATGAAATCTTTAAAAAAAAAAAAAAAAAAAAAAAAAATTACGCGTAGGGACGATCATTCTTCTTTTTCTTTTCTTTTCTTTACTTTTATATCTTTTAATCTTTTATTTTATCTAAAGAGAATGATTTACAAATGAAAATTAAATTAATATCTTCTTAAATTTCTTTTGTTTTGTATCACAGAGAATGGTATATCTCATATCAATTAATATTTTCTAGTGGCAAGTGTGCCACATTGTAATTCTTCCTTTTTATTTTCTTTTAGACACATATATATATATATATATATATATATATTATAAGAGAATGAGATATACCTGGTATGTATATTAATGATTAATTAGTTTGATAACATATAAATGAAAAACTATTTATATTGTGCCATAAATTTAACGTCCGCCTCTCAATTGCGATTGGCATTGGCTCTTTTTGTCTTTGGCAAATGACTAATCTTTTAATGAAAGAGTAAATACGAATTTTTTAATACGATATATTCCTATAGATACACGATGGGATAGTGTTTAGATAGAAACGCGAGAAAAATATTTTATAGATTAATATGGAGGGTCTATCATCTCTCATGTAATTCCTATTATTATAATTATATTTTCAATTGAGTATAATCATCGAATTAATTTTATTATAATTATTATTATTATTATTATTATTATTATTATTATTATTATTATTGTTATTATTATTATTATTATTATTATTATTATTATTATTATTATTATTATTATTATTATTATTATTATTATTATTATTATTATTATTGTAACATAACGTGTAAAAGTAACGTCGAAATATTTTGTGTTTTTAAAATGTTTTAATATAAATTTAATCAGATTAGATAGACCCTTCATATTTTTGTATGATTAGACATACAGACAGACAGATATACACGTACACCCATACACCCATACATACATACACAAACATACATAGACACACACACACACACATACAGTAAAAAGCATATTGATTAACATTAGAAACGAAAAAAATTATGCGACATATCGAATTTTCTTCAACTTTCTACGGTCATTCGAAAAAAAAAAAAAGATAATGTATGTATATTTTCCATTGGACAATATGAAATTGTGAATTTTGTCAAGTTTCAATTAGACAGTTTTATTGTCCCTTAAAAGTTTTTTTAGTAGGGACTTAAAAAAAAAAAAAAAGCAAAAGACAAAAGATAAAATCCGTCAACTGTGGTATCCGAAGAGTGTCACTTATTATATTCGCTCTACTGTAAATCTATTTAATTAATTAATTAATTAATACATACATACATTCATTCATTCATTCATTCATTCATTCAATCATTCATTCATTCATTCATTAATTAATTAAAATATATTGTCGTGAAACGGTGAGAAGTAGAAAAAGCTGTGAGCCACCGGTGTCTCTCAGTTATGGTCCGATTTGACAATATTGAATATGAAAACACTATACGCCATAAAATGACTTTAATAAGATTTGAGGTGTGAGGAGTAGCTGTAATAAGTTCACGACGATGACGATGACGTTGACGATGACGACGATGACGACGACGACGAGGAGATTAATAATGATGAGAAACAATAAAAAAAAAAAAAAAAAAAAGAAAAAAAAGAAAAAAAAACGAAAAAAAAAACAAAAAAAAACAAAAAACTAAAAATTATAATATATACATGCATATATATATGTATACATATGTATACATATATATATATACATATGTATATATATATATGTATATATATATGTATATATAGTCACTAATTTTAAGAGTCAACGAGAGACCATTTGGCTTTATGGGAGGAAGAAAATTGAGTACGAAAAGAGCTACGAAAAAATACGAAAGTTATAATGTAGCTAAAAATTGAAAGGTGATTGCTTGTGCTTGATATTTATATTTTTCAAAGGGGGCGATATATTATTAGTGAGCTGTTGGATTTGACGTTTAATGCATACTGTTTTAAACAAACAAAAAAGAAAAAAGGAAAATGCTAAGCGAGCGAGAGAATGTGAGAGAGAGAGAGAGAGAGAGAGAGAGAGAGAGAGAGAGAGAAAGATAGAAAGAAAAAGATTAAAATAAAAACTGGACTACTGACGTATTTGTACGCTGCAGTAATCGCGCTTACTAATAATAAAGAATTACCTTTATGTAATAATTGTTCATTTTTATTATTACAAGAATATTGTCAAATCATTTATTTTCAATTAATCCATACTTGTAAATATTACGGTTTTATATACATGATATATGAACGAAACTATTGCTTAATATATATATATATATTATATATTATATATTATATATATATATACATATATATTATATATTATATACATAATATATATACATATATATTAAATATATATATATATATATATATATATTAAATGTAATAAATTAAATTTCGATCCTATTTTATTGTCAGCATCTTGCAGCGAATGTCATTAATAAAATAATAAAATGTATTTGTAATAGATTCTTTTTCCTTCTTATATTTATCAAGATAAAATTAAAACCATAAATGGCATATAGTGAACTTCCTTCTTAATAAAATTAAAATTACACTACTCATTAGTTTTATATTATCTCATTGTATTTATTATACAGGGAAGTATCATTAATGATAGTAATGTTTAAATTTAGTGCACTCAGTGGCACATTTAACAAAAGTAAGCAGATAATATATGCAGGTAATAATCCTTTAAGTCATTTGAAAAGATTAACGTAATTCTAAAAAAATGTTTTCTGATTTACAGAAAATACAAATAAGCGATTAGCTTATTGTACACTCTTTTAGAATATGCAAAAAAAATCATCCAAACACTTTGAAACTACATAAAGGCAGTCAACGCTGGAGATCAATAATACGATTGCATAAAAGCACTATGAAATATTATCAAAAGGATGTGAAAACTTAAAAATCATCAAAAATCATCTTTGAATATACACACAGCACTGAAACAATCAAGAGGATCGCAAAACCTGGAAATGAAGTCCATAATTGAAAAATACAATTATTTGCAAAAATAATACCTAAATAAACACTTTAAAAAATAAAATTACATAAGTATTATGTACTGTACCATAGAGCACTATGTTGTATAATTATAAAGTAAAATATATTTTTCATGTATAAATAATAATAGTGAAAATAAATATTTAACTATAATAGAAATTCAATGCGTATTAAATAAAATCCCACCATTATTCCTCCTCCACGACTTACATAAGAAAAATCGATCCATATATTTATGTTCTCCCTTAAGTTATGGTAACCATGAAATAAATTTCAAATTTTGGACAAACCGAAAATTTTTCCCGTAAAACTGGATTTGTATCAGGATCATATGACGAGCGAAGAGGTGGCACGCGAGAACGTGCCACCTCCTGGTAAGTTATATTCTCCTGTTCAAAAATCCAAATTACAGGGACCGCGAAAATTTTTCCCATAAGACTGGATTTCGTATTATGGAAAACTCTGGAAATTTTCCTGCAAATCGAGGTTTATATCAGGGTCATGGGATATGCAAAAAGATTGACGATTTCATGTTCGAATTTTTATATACCGACGGAAGGTACAATACTAGATTTCTGTTTTAGCGATGTCGATATTGATTTGTTTTTTCTGATGGTGATACATTTGTCCCTTATTATAGATTATTGTTTTATCGTTCTCGGTCGATAATAATAGATCATTGTTTTATCGGCTGGATGTTTTATTCTGTAATGAAAACTTTATTTACTAACAGCTAGGATCATGGAAAAATAACTTCATAGACTTATAATATTACTCATAACGACTTTTTTATCATCAATAGATTATTTATTGTTATTCATAACCTTATATATATATATAATCTAATAATTTCTGGCCAAAAAGACAACAATATACTATAAGGGGATGAGGAAACAAAAAATGTTATAATCATCCGGAATAAAATTTTTTTCATTTAGAAAATAATTTAAACATGAGAATAAAAAAAAACAGTTTCGACTTGTTAGTAGTAAGGTAGGTATATTATGTACTAAATGCAAAAAGTTACATTACATTAAATATTTTTTTTCTTCTCCTCATTTACTTCTCTCAACATTATCTCTCTCTCTCTCTTTTTTTTATGGTTTGTCTATCTTTTTTTTTGGTTTATCGTAATAATTTCGTCCACAGTTTTACATACATACACACAAAATTTTGTCCCAGGCTGAAATCATTATTTTTGCTAGAAAAGTTCGTCATTATATATTTTATAATCTAATCGCTTTTCTCGTGCTTGCGTGTGTGTGTGTGTGTGTGTGTGTGCGCGCGCGCGAATCTGTATGTTATGTGTGTGCGCGCGAATCTGTATGTTATGTGTGTGCGCGCGAATCTATATGTTATGTGTGTGCGCGCGCACGTGCACGTGTGGCTGCTGCATGGCTCTTACTTTTATTTATTTTGTTTTGACCTTGAATATTTTATAATATTAATCATAATGACCCTCTCCCTCCCCAATCCCTCTCTCTCTCTCTTCTTCTTTTATAGAAATCAAAAAAATTATATATTTTATAGTTTTACAAGAGTTTTTGTTCCTATGTAAAGGAATAATCCGCGTCACTGTGGATTTATTAATGCGCTTTGACGGTCTTTTTATACTCTACATATGTACTACATAAATATCTACATACATATATACACACATCTTCATTGGCAAATAAAAGGAAATAATAATTATATAAACGACGACGTATTATGCTTAGCAAAAAGTAACTAAAGTTATGCTTAACAAGTTGCATCCTAATCTCTCTCTCTCTTTCTCTCTTTCTAAGTACAAACACAAACATAAATATACACACATATATGTATATATATATATATATATATATCTTTTTTTCTTTCTCTTTGTTATTCGTATTAGATCATAAAATTCGATTATTCTATCCTGTCAATTGATTTATCTCACATCAATTTGACAATCAGCTGATAAAAAGCACCGTACAAAAAATCTGGCAGAAAAATCGATATACATTTGTTATTAATCACTTGCGGTGCAAAGAAATTCACGGTTGACGTGCCACGCACGTCATGTTACTTTCTGCAACAATCATCTGACGACGTGTGTAACACGACGCTGGTATTCCGGTAACGGAATCATCTCGACGTGCGTGGCACGTCTTTCCATCGCAAATGATTAATCATACATGCAACTTTTTCTCTTTCTATTTTGTACAAAGTAAGAAAGGCTAAACATCGAAAATTGTCTTATACAGGCAATGTTAGAAAGCTGGTTGTCTTCTAATGCGAAATCATAATTTCGAGAAGCTTAGACAATATCAAATATTAATTATTAAAAATATATATATAAGTATAATATATATGTATATATATATATATATATATAATCTCAGAGCAACGCGAAACTATTTCTTTATTCACGATTAAGATACGGTAGTATCATCGTGATTCCTTTTCTTTTTTTCTTTCTTCTTCTAATTAATTTTCTTTTCTTTCTTTTTATCTCTTTATCTATTTTTTTAATCTTTAATCTCGAAGAACGATATTGGTGGCATTCTAAAGTGCTACGAGAAGTATCGTGTTATTAAATGTATATTTATTGAAGAATGAAAAAAAAAGAAAAAAATGGATAATAGTTAAGCAAAAAAAAGAAAAAAAAGAAATTGAAGAGTAAAGGAACATTAATATTTGAAAACATTTTTTTTTTTATAATTAAAAAAAATTTATTGCATCTCTCCGTAAGGACGAAAAAAACTCTATACGATACTAATGATATATATGATATTCTATTTTTTTTTTTCTTTTTTTTTTTTTTTTTTTTTTTGTTAATTTTGGCATTCACGATCGAATAATGTTTTAAATTAATTAATTGATTGATTGATTAAACGATTAATCAATTCATTAATATTAACATTATTATTATTATTATTATTATTATTATTATTATTATTATTATTATTATTATTAATTGATTAGAAATTATGACGCTATCATGTGTGCGATAATGAATATTTGACGAAAATTATCAATAACGTGATTCGATTGAGTTATGCTTTTTTTTTTCAGATGTGTGAATTTTGTTTATATTATATTATTAATCTTACTTTAATTAATTAATTAATTTAATTATTTATTTATTTATTTATTTATTTAACTTCGTGCCTAAAATATTCAAATTTTTGAATTTTATATAATTAACTTGCCGCAAAACCTCCACCTTTTGAAAAAAAGATATATATTTTTATTTTTTTTTTCTCGTTTCACTCTTTACAAACAAAAATTCGAGACTTCGTCTATCTTAGATTATACAAACGGTAGATTATTTTGCAAAAAAGAAAAAAAAGAAAATACAAAAAAGATATATCCATCGATAGATTTATCGATCATTCGAAGGGCTGGTAGGCCGGAAAAATATGTTGCTCTCTCTCTCTCACTTTCTTACTTTCTCACTTTCTCTCTCTCTCTTTCAATATATAATATAATATTTACTAGTGAAATTTTTATTAATATACGAGTATCGATTTAGATGAATTAATTAAGTATAAAAAGACAAAATTGCTTACATTGATTTTTTTTTCTTCTTCTTGGTTTACTACCAAATTTTTTGTATTTTTTTTTTTTTTACATTTCGGTTGGCAACAAATGTAATAATATCGCAGCTTTAAAAATCGACTTGCTAATATTTTTTTCTCAACTAACACATCGACTATCTTATATTTCCTTCTTTATATTCATATATTTTATTTGTCCTTTAAATCTAAGATTTTTCCTTTTTTATTTTTATTTATTTAATTTTTTTTTTTTCTTTCTTTTTTAATGTTCATGGAAATATTTATTTATCGAGGGAATAAAATAGGAAAAAAGAGGAAAACTGTCGACTACTTTCTCTCTCACTCTCTCTCTCTCTCTCCCTTTCAATTATGATATATATATATATATATACACATACACATAATCATATGCATACATACATATACATATGTAAATATTATTAGGATATATCAGATCATCAATCATTCAAACAGCAAAAATTCATTCCAATCGAATATCAAAAGTCTTATTTCTTTGCCCACCTGTCTCTATTTTTTGTTAACAGTTACAGTAATAATTAATAATAACTTTATAGCGTATATAATAATAGTAGTGTATCAAGGAAGAAAACAATTAGCGTCGAATTCTTGTGATTGGTTTTTTTCTTGTATAATTATTATTATTATTTATTATTATTATTATTATTATTATTATTATTATTATTATTATTATTATTATTATTATTATTATTATTATTATTATTATTTATTATTATTATTATTATTATTATTATTTATTATTATTATTATTAATTTTTCTAAGTGTCGATCTCCATCGATGAATCGCAATAATCGTGCGAATATTAAAATCGACACGTAGAAGAGAAACCCATTTCGAAGACATGCACTTAATTGTTTTTTTTTGTTTTTTTTTTTTTGTTTTTTTATCCTCTTCTTCACTTATTCCGTTCTATAATACTTATGTTACTATAGCGCGTGTAGGTGTATAATACGTGTACGTGTGTGTCTGCTGTGTGTATCTATTGATTGTTTATTTTCTTCAGATAATTTTTTGTTTTTTCTTTTTTTTTCCCCGTTTTTCTTTTTTTCCTTTTTTTCTTTTTTTTTTCTTCCTTTTTTAAATTATTAATATTATTATTTGAAGCAGAACACTGCGAATTCTTCGATCATCAGAGAGCCAACCATATATATATATATATATATATATATATATATATGCATATATATATATATATTGAAATATATATATATATATTGAAATATATATATATATATATTGATTTTCTCAACAATGACAATGACAATTAATTTGTTTCAATTCATTCATTCATTCATTCGAAACAATTGATAAGGGATATGATCCGCAATTGTAAATACGATTTGGAAGTACAGGTACGATTTTTGTTAATTCTCTACTACGTTAATCTCTTCCAAATAAATAATGTGTGAGATTTGGATGAGGAGTATAATAAAGACAGAAAAGAAAGACCAAAGAAAAACAAAATTTGTATACATACATATACATATATATATATATATATATTTTTTTTTTTAAGAATAATGATTAAGGATACACGGTATGTTTTACAGAAAAAAAAAATTATGGGGAAGTTTAAATAAAAAAAAGAAAAAAAAAGAAAAAAAAAAGAAAAAAAGAAAAACTTTCTATTGCGTGAGAAGATGAATGGTGAGAAATGGCGAGACCAGCTGCAGTTGAAGAAATATTTTATGTATTATCATCATAATCATCATCATCATCATCATCATCATCAATCGATACCGGTCGATTGATCATGTATATAACGTTATATTATGTGTGTATATGTGTCTGTGTGTGTATGTGTATGTATATTTATACTTGTTGATAATTAATAGAAAAAGGAAATTTGACAATGTCTTTTTGTTTCTTTTTTCTTTTTTTTTTTCTTTTTTTTTTTTTTTGTTCTTATTGATACGACCACAGAACAATCGCAGTTCCCTACTAGTTTATTTACCAACAGTCCGACCAAATCGATAATAATCTATGAACAAATCTCTTCGTCGATATTCTTCTTTGCGCTTAAAGGGGGTGAAGGAACCAGGTGTCTTATCGTCGGCAGTTAACGAATTAATAATAATATTATTACGAGTGTACACTCGAAGATGTTATTTAATAAATGATTTTATCTTTCTTCTTTTCTTTCCCTCCCTCTCTCTTTTTTATTTTTTTTTGTTTTTTTTCACTTAGATCGTAGGATTAATTTGGCTCATGGAAAGGTGGAATAAATTAAGAGAAAAAGAGTTATATGTATGTGTGACGTGTTGTTGAGAGAGAGAGAGAGAGAGAGAGAGAGAGAGAGAGAGAGAAAAAGAGAGAAAGAGTGAGAGCAAGAGAGAGAGAGAGAGAGAAAGAGAGAATAAGATGAAAATAAAAGAAAATACAAATTAGATCCACGTCACACTATATTATAACTCTCTCCTTATAATTAATATACCCAGTGAAATTTCTTCCTTTCTTTTTTTGTTTTGTTTTCATCCTTTTTGCCTGAAATTGATGTTTAAGAAGAAACATCGTACCCTGTGTACGTTGTTAATTTTTGCTGCTGCTATAGTAGTGTAGTAGTAGTAGTAGTAGTAGTAGCAGAAGTAGTAGTAATGGTGATAGTTGTAGTAGTAATAGTAGTAGCAGTACTAGTTGTTATTGTTGAAAGACGTTGTCCAGGATTTACAGACAGATGGTCACGTGTCACTCCATTATACACGTACATATAACATATGTTTGTGTGTATATATGATGTGTGTGGCTGGGTGTGTGTACGTATGTGTGTATGTATATACGTATGTATGTATGTATGTATGTACTTTTCTTTCCTTTTCTTTATTTTTGTTAATATTATTTCGTTTATTAAGTTTTCATTGTAAAGTCTTTAAAATTCCTGGTCGGTTAATGTATGAAGAACAAACTCGAGTTGACTTTATCGACTTGGGTGTGGTGGCCATGAAGAAGAAGAAGAAGAAGAAGAAGAATAAAGGTAATTATTCTTTTTTTTTTCTTTTTCCATCTCTTTTTTTCTTTTTTTCCTTTTTTTTTTCCTTTTTTTTTTTTCCTTTTTTTTTTAAGTCTTGACGTCTGATGAAGAAAATATTATATTGGCTTAATGTGATCACGAATATAAGCCATATCATAATATTGTATATCCTTCATCACGTAGTTCGAGTTCGTATTTCGTACTAATTGTGCCGACGTCTGGTTTAATAGTTTTTAACTGCTTGACGAACGTTTCAAGCAGATATAAGCGTACAAGGGCGACATCTTTATCGACGTCGAGTAGCGTACGAACTAGTCCTGGGTTCTGTGTGTGTTTTGGGAATGAGAGGATGGTAGTAATGTACCGGTGAGACTTATATCCGACAAAGAAGGGAATGGGAGATGACTCTTTTTAATCATCACTTTTATATTAGCGACGATTTTGATAACTGGCGTTGCTTGGATTACCAGGTTGTCTCATTCCACCACCTCCCCTACCACCATCTCCTCCTCTTGAAAAGCCACCGCGACCACCTCTTGCTCCATGTTGACCACCCCTCATCACTCCTCCTGGTCCACCTACAATCGATGTGTCATACTACTCTTACTAAATGTTACGATCAATACTATCTCATCCTCTGTCTTTCTCTCTCTCTCTCTCGCTCGCTCTCGCTCTCACTCTCGCTCTCACTCTCGTTCACTCTAGTTACCATATCTATACTACCGTTAAATCATTTCTCGTTAAATGATCACGACATGATCATCTAACGATTTTACGATCGTTACCTGGTCCACGTTGCTGTTGTTGCTGTTGTTGTTGTTGTCCTCCCATTGGTCGCATATTACCGTCACCAGAATTCAATCTTCCTCCACTACCATCCATTGACATCCTAGGCTTAGTTTTCTTTTCTTCCACGTTCAACTTTTGTCCGTGCTCATCAGGATAAAATATAGGCTACGATAAAATACAATATTATAATACTTCACACATATGATAATATATTAGAAAAAAGAAGGGGAAAAAAAAAGTAGAGAAATTGATTATAAAAGCTAACCAAAGAGTTTAACACTTTCGTAACAACTAATTGATCCTCAAAAGTAATAAATCCATAATTCGGTACTTTCGCAGCATTGTTACTACCCAATGGACCTTTGCATCTGTCACTGGATTTACTGTGTACACGTAAATCCGCCACTCTGCCATACCGTTCAAATAATTGACGCAAATCGTGTTCGGACGCATTGTGTGGCAAATTTCCAAGAAATAGTTGATGAGCGTCACTGTATTGACACGGTCTTGCTCCTCCACGTCTTTCTCCATCTTATAAGAGATATATAAATTATTAATTATCTTTTAGATAAAAATAATATATTTAGATTAAAATAATATTGGGATGAGAAATTATTTATAGTTTACCTCGTTGAACAAGACCACCTCTCGAGGCTCTTTGTTGTTGATGCTGTGGTTGTTGTTGAGGTTGTTGATTACTGTTTGTTCTATGAGTTTGTGGTTGAGACGTAGCCACGTTCATTCCTGATAATGTAGCTCCACTACCTGTAGGATGCAACGGTGATCTATCGTCTAACCTCAAATTCGTCATTGGTGGCTAAAAAATAAAAAATAAAACAAAAAAAAAAAAAAAAAAAAAGTAAGAAACAATAAGAATCGAATGTCCCTTGTCACGTCTAAATATTTAATTATTTAATTCGTAATTAATAAATCAAATAAATCATAAATTATATCTTACATAAACCATAGGAACTTACAGGGGACATAGATATCTTCGGAACCTGAGGACTAGGAGTAGCGGTGGAACTTGGAAAAGATTTTACCAAATTAGCATAAGTTTTAGGCCCGCTACTGCTAACATTCGTATTAGATACTTGATGTTCAGGTTCAGTTTCTTGTGCAGATGGTGTAAATGTCTCAGTATCCGTTTGTTCCTGAGTTTCTTCTGATTGTACTTGCGGTTCTTCCTCCGCCGACGTTTGCTGTTCCGCCGCTGTATCTGTTTCTGCTTCTTGAACAAACTGAGTCTGTGCTGCTGTCTCAGCAACATATTGATGTTGTTGTTGCTGTTGTACGGGAGGTGGTGGTGGAGGTTGTTGTTGTTGTTGTTGCTGTTGAGGCTGAGGCTGTTGTTGATTAATCAATGTCGTTTCCTCATGAACGGATCCGTTTAAAACTTGTTGCATCACAGGATGTACCTAATCGTTTAATGCAATCCAAATAATATGAATATTTTATAGAACATATCAATTCTTTATTATCATATTTTATTTCCTATAATACTAACCAATGGCTGTGGTGGTTGTGTATAATAGATCTGTTGTTGTTGAAGTTGAGGTTGTTGCGTAGGAATAATAGTGGGTTGACTTTGCGGTTCGGCAGTTGGTGCAGAGCCTGTAAGTGGCTGTCCTTGATTTTGATGTTCATCTTCATCTGGTTCAGAAGGACCACCTTCTTCCGCATCTCTTTCAGTGGTCTCATTCATACCTCCTTCCATCCCACTCACATCCGTTTCTTCTTCATCAGGAAAAATCAAATCTTGATAACGGAAAATGTCATTGTGTACGTAATACTTTTTTGGTGCTTGGATGGCCAACACAAAAGTTTGAGTGAAGCGGCGCATCGGTTGTCCAGCATTAGATAATTCGCCAGATACCTATAAAATAAAATATATCAAATGAAATATCTTGTACTTAATTATCTAAAAGTTAATTAATTATGCTATTAGATATATATATATACTATTTACCTGTACAACAACTCCATTTTCAAGAGTAAGTTGTGAATCAACTTGACTTATCTTTGCATGGCAATCACGAAAATTGAGTTGTTGAATCTTTTGATGTATTTGTTTTTGACCAATAGCAGGCGTCGATTCTCTATTAGAATCTAACCCGCCATGTACAAAAGAAGAATGTTGATTATAGAACCTACAAAATATTCTATCAATTATTACTGCCATAACAATGTAATATAAATAAATAAAATGATACTTTATTAGAGTAAACAATTAATACCTATGAAGATGTGCTGGGGCTTGATTAAGCAAAGTATAATATTGTCGGACAAATTCGCGTCCGACACTTTGCGGCGAGGGGGATGCCTCCATGACCATCTTTTTTCTTTTTGGTCTCTCCAAAACAATTTGCCAAAAGATTGATTAAACTGCTCGATTGCCAAAGCTGCAGTTTGATGAAGCAAATATCTGAAATGGCAAATAAATAATAAGAATTTTTATTATCGATATAAAACAATAGTTGGGGGGGAGAAGGGGAGAGAGAGAGAGAGAGAGAGAGAGAGAGAGAGAGAGAGAGAGAGAGAGAGAGAGAGAGAGAGAGAGAGAGGGAGAGAGAGAGGTTGGAGAGAAACAAATTCTAAAGAATCCTTGCACATCATGTCAAGTGTGTCCTGCTTAGCATTATCACATGAGACACTGAGTGCGCATAAAATAAAAAAGAAAACCCTGATGTAACTTCTACAAAGATTTCTTTTTATAAAATAATTTTTATAAAATAATTTTTAATAAATTATTAATAATAAAGCTCTATTATTATATTATTCCTAATTACATGTAAATGACAAAAATTGTATATAGCTAATCTTAAAATTTCAATATAAACAAAATTAAATTTAACTCGTAAAACGAGAGAGAGAGAGAGAGAGAGAGAGAGAGAGAGAGAGAGAGAGAGAGAGAGAGAGAGAGAGAGAGAGAGAAAGAGAGAGAAAGAGAAAGAGAGAGAAAGACAGAGGAAATTTATACAATGGGAAGGAACACGAGTATGCATAAGACTAGGAATGTGGCGTGTGTCGATCCACGCTAGAGAGCATCAAAGAAGAACGCGGGCAAAGATAGGCGGGAGAACGCAAAGAAATAATATCATCAAATGGGGGTTAGGTAAAGACAATTAGAAATAACGCGAAGCATATCCCGAAATATTTCCGTGTGATTATAAATTCGATTAAATATAAAATCGTGGAGAGGTGAGGAGAGGAGAGGAGGTGGGGCTAGAGGGAGGAAATCGAGGACAAAGAAGGGACTGCCTGCCCGGTCGTTCGGTCGTTCGGTCGGTTGGTTGGTTGGTTGGTTGGTTGGTTGGTCGGTCGGTCGGTCGGTTTTACGAGCAAGCATGGCGATTTTTCTTGATCTCTTTCTGTGGGACGGTTAATCCAAAAATTCCCCAGAAAGCACGCTTTGGGGGAAAGAAACTAATTGAAGTAAATCATAAACATACTAAATCTCTTATCGGTTATATTGTTATGATTTGTAAATGTTTAATGGGAGGAGAGGAAAAAAAAAAGAAAAAAAAGAAAAAAAAAAACAAGAAACAACTGGATATTCGATAAAACGTTCGTAATTATACGTAAATTAGAAACCGAGGCGCGGAGGGAGATAGAGGAGAACGATGAAAAAGGAGAGAAGAAGAGAGGGAGAAACGAGAAGAAGGAGGTATAGCATAGGCGAAACCCGCGATCTTGTATCCTTTTTTCCTTCCTTCCTTCCTTCCTTCCTTCCTTCCTTCCTTTCTTCCTTTTTTCTTTCTTTCTTTCTTTCTTTCTTCTCACTAATTTTCTTTCTTTCTGAAGCTCACTATTACGAAAATTCGAATATCACTAAACTTCGTGTGATATCTTTTTACGTGATTCGTATTACTGTTTTACACTCACCTAACAAGGATCGCTCTTGAATAGACGCGAAGCACTGAGTTTACCGATGATATTGAGAAAGCCGGGAAGAGAAAAACAGAAAGAGAAAAAGAGGGAGAGAGAGAGAGATAGATAAAGAGAGAGAGAGAGAGAGAGAACAGCCTTTCCACGAGAGCAACAACAGTCCACGATAATGTTAATTATAAAAACAGTTCTCAGTGTTGGGACCTCCGAGCACCTTGGTGTCAGCACATGCAGCGGAACCTGCACTGAAAAGCTAGTCAAATAGAAAGAAGTTACTGCTTCCGAGATCACTAACTGTGGCATCCCCTATCGTTTAAAATATGAACTAAATACTTAAGGCGCATATTTATGTGTATATATATATATATGTATTAATACACTAAATATTTTTGGACAAAATTATTGATATATACTATTATTATTATTATTATTATTATCCTTTCAATTCGTTCTATATGAATATTTATTTATTAAATTGTTCTCTTTGTTATCTTTATTATCTGATATGAACGTTTGTTTTGTAATTTTTTTTTCTTTTTCTTCTTCTTTTTTTTTTTTTTTTTTTTTTCTATCGATCTTAACGAATCAATAGATAATATCTATTTTTATATTCGTATCGTTTCTCTGTAAACTAAGATAATGAAACTTTTAAAATATTTTTAGAATTGTTCGCATTAATTGATTCGACGATAAGATTATATTCTTTAATAATGTAATATGTGTTTTTCTTTGTAAAAAAATATTAAATACGAGGATATGCATGTATGTATGTATGTATGTATGTATGTATGTATGTATGTATGTATGTATGGATGTATGTATGCATGGATGTATGTATGTATGTACGTATGTATGTACGTATGTATGTCGTATGTATGTACGTATGTATGTATGTGCGTGTGTGTATATTACTGAGGAAAAAGAAAAAGTCATGGTTTTTTTTATGGTGTCTTTTTTGTCAAAAATATTTGAAGAAAAGGGAATAAAGTGTTTTCGGAACGCCGTTAAAAATTACAATTGTACATCGCTTGAGCATCGCTCAGGCTAACGATTTTAAATAATCACGATGTGAGCAATGAGCGAGAGGCCTAAAGTTTGGATGAACGCCATTTTTCGTCTGCATCTTAAGATAGTATCTCACTTAAGCTCTTCGCTCATTGGTCGCTATTTCCCGCGCTTGTAAATCGATTTCAATTTTCACCACGTATAACCTATTTTCTTTTTTTTTTTTTTAAGTTGTTTTCTTTTGTTTATTAATCAATCGATAGTTCTCGTTACGTTTCTATTATAGTTCGCATTAATTAATAAAGACTACATTCAAATTCATTACATATATATATAAATATATAATGAATTATAATGATATATATATATATATATATGATGTCATTCTTACACGCCAATCAAAGAATGTTAATTTTTAGATAAAGATTTGATGCTTTTTAGCAAGATAATAACCGAGATTATTTTTAATCTTATCTTTCTTTCTTTCTCTCTCTCTCTATCTCTCTCCCTCTCTCACCCTTCTGAAATCCAAAAGTATTTCTTATTAATTTTCATTACAAAATTTTAATCTCCCGTTAAATTAATTATGACAGAACAATGGTTTTTGATAAAATCGAACTTGTCGTTTTCTGTTAAAGAAAAAAAATCTCATTATTAACGTATTATAGTTAAGAATTTCTCTTTCTCTCTCTCTCTCTCTCTCTCTCCCACTCATTCGCTCATTCTCTCTCTCTCTCTCTCTCTTTCTCTCTCTCTCTCTCTCCTCTCTAATGTTACAATATTTTTATTAAACGACAATCGCGAAGTTAAAATCAAACATCGAAGCTCGACGATGTCTGAGAACTTTATACTAGAGACATATATCGATTAGTATACTAGGCGGAATTTATTATTAGTTTTTAATCGTTTTTTTTTCTTTTTTTTTTTGTTTCTTTTTTTAATCTTTTTTAATTAATGTGATATAAGAGTTTATTTACTTAATTTATAAAAGTGATCCTATCTACGAAAAAATATCTTAACAGAATAGGTAAGTCACAATCGCGCTATTTAACAACTTATTATTATTATTGTTGTTGTTGTTTTTAATCTATATCAAACAAAATACTGAAAGCTTTATTTTAAAACATTATTTAGTGTATCTTCTCCCTTTCTTGGTTTTCTCTTTTTCTTCCTCCTCCCCCGCCCCTCTTCCAAGGAAATATTACAACACATGACTTGAGCACAGGATTCGTAGATTAAAGAAAAAGAAAAATACAATGGAGACTTGTACTTGATATACATTAATATACGACTTACTTTTTTTTCTTTTTATATATATCTACAAAGAAAATTGTGTCAAATATATAAATATTAAGAATACCTATGCAGAGTCGTTTCCCTTCATATTAGAGCGAAGAATCATCTCACCGAAGACATAATTAGCTGCAATAGAATCAGCAAAATACTTGTTTTTTTTTTCCTTTTTTTCTTTTTTACTCTTCTATATATACTTTTTATTATTATTTTTTTTTTCCTTTCTATAATAAGATCGATAAACCCTCCTCAGTCTTATATGTAAATCTAATATTATATTTTAGATTTGACGCATTAAAGAAATCTTGTGTACATACTGTTTTTGTTTAGCTTCTTTTTTTTTTCTTTCTTTTCTTTTGTTTTTAAAGTAAAAAATAATTATATAGGACCTGGTCAATACAAATACACACACACAACCGTATGCAAGATATATTATGTACACAAAATGAATTTATTTTATTCTATTATTCTTACCAATAAGGAAGCAATAATCTTTTTACCGCATCTTTTTTTTCTCTCTCTCTCTCTCTCTTCCCCCCCCCCCATAATAATCACTATAAACAGTTGGGCATCTATTACATTTTTCTCTTTTTCTTTTGTTGCTGAAACATTCATGTGTAAAAAGTACATTGCCTCTGCTTACTCTTCTACGGCAGGTTTCATCTCCCCCCCTCCCCACCCATTTATTAACTTTAATTATAGACAAAATTAAAATAATCTTATATCGTTAAAAATGTGGACAAAGTTGGTTGTGTTATTTTTCTTCTCTTTTTCCTCAGCTCTGTTCACCGAAGTTATACGAATGAGAGAACTCGTATTTTTATTTATTCTCTACACACTATTTCGTATTTTAAATTATTATTATTATTATTATTATTATTATTTATTATTATTATTATTATTATTATTATTATTATCTTTCATCTATTGCTTTCCCATTTGCACAAGGAGAAAAAAAGAAAAAAAAAAAAAAAAAAAGAGAAAAAAAAAGAAAAAAAAAAAGAAAAAAGAAAAAACAAAATAAGAATCATGTATTTAATAAACGCCACAAAATATTTAAATATTTTTTTGTGGGAGTAAAAAAGGCGTGGGTGTTGTTACGGTTGTTGTCCTTTGATGGTCGCGTTTAATGTAATCATTGAAAACTACGTTCGTTTATAATTGTACTACCCATATCTTTACAACTTCATTGGCCATATCCAAAAAAATGCAAATATTTTATTCTCCTTCTTAGTTTTTCTTTCTTTTTTTTTTTTTTTTTTTTTTTTTTAACGTAAATATGATATATACGATCTCACACACACACACGCCTTACAACACTGAATATATATATATATAATATATTTATATGAGACATTAATGCTATTAATTAATTGTAGAAACTTTAAGATAAATAAAAAATGGAGATAAATCAATGAGAGTTAATGAGAGAATAGTCTTTAAACTATAATATATAATAAAAGAGTTTGGACTATATTGTACAAAGGGGTAAACGAGAGATGGAAGCAAATTATGTATATACATATACGCATTTAAAGAAATATATACATGTGTATATGCATATACATTATTTTTCTTTTGTTTTCTTTTCATTCTTTCTTTCTTTCTTTCTTTCTTTCTTTCTTTCTTTTCATACGTTCGCGCGAATGTTTTTTTTCTCTCTAACTTCCACAATGCTATTATACGTTAAACGCAACATGATCAACTATTTTACTGTTTTTAATTGTGAATCTTGATGACTGAATTTGTTAAGCGGCAGTTGTCTGCGTTGTTGTTCTTGTCGTAGATGACGTGGTTGTTTATTAATGGAATGATGATGATTTGACGATTTATGATGAAATTTGTAGGGCGGGAAACCTAAAAAAAAAAAGAAGAAGAAACAATTGTTAACGACAAATCTCTTTCGCTCTTATCACAAATATTAAAAATATAAATAAATAAAGATTATTAAAAAAAAATTCAATTGACAAATTTTGATTTACCAAAGAAATTATCCAAAGTTATTAAATATTTCTTTTCAATTATTGAAAAAATGAGAAGAGACCGAGAGTTGGAAATTGATAAAGCCATATTGTTTTCATTTTGAAATATTTTGACATACGTGTTCGAATTATTTTAAAATTATTTTGTTTTACTATAACACAAAATGAAAAAAAAAAAAAAAAAAAAAAAAATAAAAAAAATTAAATTCCATTTATTCCTGAAGGATAATTGTTTTTTTTTTTTTTTATGTAATTTTAAAATGTTAAGAACAGCGTGTGACACAAAATGTTTTTTAATAACTCAAAATGACTTTTTAAGACCACTTTCATAATCATTGGTTCGAATTCTAATATGTTTAATAATTTTTAGTAACCGAAACAAAACCAAAAAACAGAACAGAACAGAACAGAACAAAACAAAAACAGAAACAAAACAAAACAATAACAAAATATAGTACAGGGTAATAGTTTGAACAAAGGATGATTACGATATAATATAAAATTTGATTTTTTGACCATTAGGAATTACTTTGAATGAATTGACTTACCAGCGTTTGCAATGAATATTACATTGCGGTCGCAAATAAGGATTTCCATTAATAGGGTTGGTGCCTTTGATTTTGGCGACCTCCCCTCTGCTTGCCGCCATAGCCTGAGCCTCCTGAAACAATCCCATGACGTGTTAGTCAAATAACTTACTTAATAAACTACTCCTCCCCAACTTTCTATATATTTAGATAAAAATTATCAACAAAGAGAATGACTATGAAAGAAAAGATTCGGCGTATAGACTACCACACGCACACTTCTATAATAGAAAATAATATAAAATAATGAAGATATAATAGAGAATCTATATAGAGGCTACAGGCTAAGGTAGTAAGCTGCAGGCTGCGTGTTCCATTTCATATTCTTCCTTTGTCCTACACATTTCTGGAGTCTTCCTTAAGCTGAAATATTTATTTATATTTTTCTAATAACCAGCATGAAATGCTTGAAAATTATAATTAAATATCTATCGAATAAATATATAATATATATATATATACATACATATATCATATATATATTTATGATATATGATATATAGATATATCAACAACGGTTTGACAATTCTTGTTGTTTTATTTTAAATAAACTTTTATAACACGCATTACCAGAAATGTTTAAGGCTAAGGAAAATTAAATGAAATAAAACCAAAGGGCACGTAGATGTAATTATGATAAGCAAAGAATCATTTTTGTTTTAGTATAATACTTCCAAAGGGTTATGGTCTTATTTTTTTTTTTTTTTTTTTTTTTATAAAGATTAATTATTAAATAAATAAATATATATATATATTCTATTAAAAATTATTATGCAGAGAAATTAAATTAATATGTAAACAAAAATTTCCAAATATTTATATTGCAATCAATTGAATCGCTTGAGTTATTTGAAAATGAGTTCTGGCCATATGAAAGATAAGAAATATTATTTCATCATTTGTCTTATCATAACAATAAAGTAACCCCTTAAAAGCATATGTTGTATGGATATTGGAAAAGCATTACAATTAATAAAATATTAGTGATAACACAACCAAAGATGAATCATTCGATACCGAAGATGAAATAACTTTGTGATTGTATCTATAAAGCTGATATGATTAACAACATTAATCGATTAGTACTCCCAACACAATTGTTATATCACAAATAAATAATAAATAAGACATAATTTTGTTCTTTTTTCTGTTTTAGGTTTTTCTTTTTTTCTTTCTTTCTTTCTTTTACTTAAACCAACATAGTTAAAATATATAAGATTTGATTTTACAATTAGTATATAATTATGAAGATGAAAATGAGAAATTTAAATGAAATATTATCAATAATTTAATTTTTCAAATGATTGATAATATAAGAATGTGCTACTTTTTTTTTGCACATTCTATACATACGTATACATGCATTCAGTGTGAAATTATATGCATACATACATACATACATACATACATACATACATATATATATATATATATATATATATATATATATATATATATAAAACAGCAAAAAGAACAAAATAAACAAATAAAAGGAGTATACAGAATGAGCGAATGGATTAAACATAAAAAATATTAGACATGAGATTGAATGAAAATGAAATATTCCTTCATTATGGCGAATATATAATGAAAAGAAAAAAAAAATAAAAAAATAAAAAAATAAAATAAAAAAAAAATAAAAAAAAATAAATAAATAAAAATAAATATAAAAACTATATATATATATATACCAATAAAAAAATGATATTTAAATGAAATATGCCATGGGAAAATACAAAACAATAGAGAAGGAACGCTAATGCGTACCTTTACCGCGTGCACCACCGCGCCCACCACTGTAGCCACCATCGTAACTACCACCGCCATAGCCATAGCCGTCTGCGTTTCATGGAACACACGGTATAAAGAGACAATGGGATCATTATGGTAATTACGCGCAAAAAAACACGTTAGTTTTAACTTTTTTTTTCCTTTTTTTTTTCTTTTTTTTTTACAATAAAGTCCTACGTTTGCTATTGATTTTTTTTTTTTTAATCATTTAATCAACAAGATATATAATCAATAAAACAATTAGCTCAACAGAAATTTGTTAAACATTATTATGAAAAACTTGTCAATTTTTTTTTTCTTTTTTCTTTTTCAAAATAAATCTCGTTTGCACTATATGCATATGTACATAATATATAAATAAATGAATATAGTTTTATAAAGATCTTATTCTTATGTTCGTATTATGCTTATTGAAAAACTATTTCACATCTTCCAAAGGGTTTATTCGTTTGCACATTTCAAAGTTCTAAGTGCTGAGAGGCTGTTTGAACTTCTTTTTTTCTTTACTTTTCTTTTTGTTTTTTGGTTTTTTTTTTCCCCAAATTATTTTCATCCATTATTCTTTTCTCATTTTTTTTACTATTTTATTTTATTTTGAATCGCAAGAGAGATGTATCGTCAACGAACAACTATGGATGATAAAAGATCATTGTCATGCACGAACTGATGATAAACAATTGCCAGAAATGAAATTTAATTAATTGTAGTACCAAATACGTTCACCACTGTCGTTAAGGATAATAAATGGGGAATTAATATGTTTGTGTAATATAAAAGAGGAGGAGCGGAAGAAAGAAAGTGTATATAGTCGAACAGATATAATCCAACTTTTGCGGCTATTCTTTTATAATTTGTTTTTGTTTGTCTGTTTGTTTTTGTTTGTTTTGTTTGTTTGTTTGATGGAGGCCAAAATATGTACGATCAAAGTTGCAATAATAGTAGTAGTATTATTCGAATGGATTTTTTTCTAAGAGAGTGGGGAGGGAGCACGATAGATAGTTTAAATAAACTTTCAATTGATTTGTCTCTTTGACAATAGGAGAGAGTCCAGTTATGTGACACAATAATGGAAAAGAAAAGGGGGAAAAAAAAAAAAAAAAGAAAAAGAAAGAGAAAAAGAAAATGCAATCGACAAATACAGATAATATAAAAACTGATAGTCGTATTAAAGATATATACGCTTAATGAATAACGTTGATAATAAAGTGATGATATATGAATTGTGATGAATGAAAACATGAAAGAAATGTTGAGAAGTACATGCATGAAATATATAAATATTTTCTTGCCGATATAGGATTAAAAGCAGGAACGGAAGGTTCAATATACCATTTCATACGACATATTGTCCTGTACATTTTTGCTTTAATATTTTCCAAATTTTAGTTCATATATATATAATTATGTTACAGTGATTGCGTGTCTTTGAAGTCAGCGAGTCTGTAGAATAATAATAATAATAATAATAATAATAATAATAATAATAATAATAATTGTAATAATAATAATAACAATAATAATAATAATAATAATAATAATAATAATAATAATAATATATAAAAACCGAAATAGATGAGAAAAGAAAGCTATATTCCACTGATTCACTGACATCAATCAGTGAACGTATGAAATGTTACGTATCTTTAAAATTTTTTATCGACAAATTCATTTATATTAAAATTTTAACTCATTAATCTCTCTCATCGAAAACAATAAAAACGTGCTTCTAAAAACTCATTTAAAAACTTGTAATTTTTTTTATTCTTTTAAATTAGAAAGTGCTAATTATATCCAACAAAAAAAGAAAGAAAGAAAAGAAAGGAAAAGAAAAAGAAAAAGAAAAAAAAAAAAAAAAAAAAAAAAAAAATACAAAAAAGAAAAAACGTGGACCCGGTGCCATGTGCAAATAATAAATTCTAATCGTGCAATATTATTGATCTTTTCTCATTAAATAACATAATGAGAAAATCATAAAAAAGAAAGAATTCGTATTTGTTTAAAAAATAGACTTCACACATTCACTGTTACATATATTATATGTCATGTTCTTTAATTTATCGTTAATACTATAACCATTCGCACGTGTGTCTCTGTGTTAAATGTATTACGTGTATATGTCTTTCTATGTTTTCATGTAGCACGTGTATTATGTGTATAATTTTGTCTGTTTGTAATATTCGTGTTAGTTTAATATTAACAAGGCATCAAAGAATATAACTTAGTAAATCGTTAAATTTAGTTGGTCACAGCTTCATAACAGCCAACCCTCTGGAAGTAGGCATTCGGATTATGTTCACAATCTCTGTATATTATTATTATTATTATTATTATTATTATTATTATTATTATTATTATTATTATAATTATTTCATACACATATATATATGTATGTATGCATGCATGTGTGTGTATATATATCATAGATAATAAATATTTATATACATATATATACACACACACACATAAAGTATATTATTGAAAGGTTTTTATCAATTAAAGCCACGATAGAATCGTGATATATATCACTATTATTTAAAAACTACTGCATTACAAGTAAAAAGAGGTAGAGGAACATAATCCGAAAAAAATGAGTTTTTTTCCTACACACGTCTGAGTTGCTGGTTTACACACACTGTTCTGGTGTAAACAAAGAACCGATCATCGAGATATATATATATATATATATAAACGAGAAGAAGGAACTTGCACGCATGTTTATGCGATAAAAGTCTAATACCCGTGTATTATATAATATTAATAATGACAAGGAAAAAATACAATTTCTTTTTTTTTTCTTTTTTTTTTTTTAAGGTAAATGAAACAAATTATCCCAATCGATCAATCAAACTCTAACCGACCCCACAACCGACCAACCGACATTATATAGATTTGACTTTAGACTGAAAGATTAGTCGCTGATCCGCCTGCAAACCAGCACTCATCCTGCAGCATCAGCTATAATTAATATCACACATCGTATATAATCTTCTGTATGATACATACTATAATACCAAATTTTCTCAGTATCTATACGTCTGTTGCGTACCACTAAGTAAACAGTAGTACACAGATAATGTGTATATATATATATACACACATTTATATATATATATACATATATATATATATATATTTGTTATGTTGGCAGACGATCTCCATACGTTCAGCTTTGAATATTAGTACTGTAAGCACTATATATACGACATGCCTCATCAAACCAATCATAACTATCAATGTGACTTGTAGTTGAACATATTTTTGTTCTTTCTTTCTCCTGTTCTCTCTCTCTCTCTCTCGTTCGCTCTCTCACTCTCACTCTCTCACTCTCCCTCTCATTCTCTCGCAAAAGAAATTCTTATTCTCTAGCAAAGCCTGATTAATTGATTTTTGTAGGTAATTTCAGTGATAAATGTTAAAATAAATTACTATAGTAATCGTCTGCCGAATACACTGGGACGGTAACGATTGTTTTTTTTCTTTTTAAAACTTTTACTTTTTGACTTTTCTTTTTGTTCAAGTAGAACACTAGTAGTTTAGCAAACACGTGTGTCTCTCACGTGAATTTATTTTTTTTTAGTAATAGTCAATAAAATTACCGTATCCACTGTAGTCGTAGCCACCATAGCCGCCGTACCCACCGCCGTAATAGTCATAGCCTCCTCCATAACCATCGTAGCCTCCTCCGTAGCCTCCTTGGCCGTATCCACCACCATAACCGCCACCATAACCGCCTTGACCCCAACCTCCTTGGCCTCCAAATCCACGACCTCTTCCTCCTCGACCACCTCTACCGCCTCGACCTCCAGCACCTCCACGCATTCCACCCATTCCGTCTGGTTTCGGGGTAGCTTTTTTTACGTCGACCTGAATTGATTGAATTATCCCAAAAGATTATATAGAATGTTTCATTAATAATTGAAATTTGTAAAAATAGTCTTTGTAAAGATTCACGTTTTTTTTTTTTTTTTTTCTTTTTTTTTTTTTTTTCTTTAATACTAACCTCCTTGCCATTTATCGTCTGTTTAGGTGTCTTCAAAAGTTCATTCACTACTTGTTCTGATTCAAAAGTAATGAAGCAGAAACCTTTCCTCTGGTTCTTTGTCTTATCGAATGGCATTTCTACATCTACGATCTGTAAAAAAAAAAGAATAGGAGAAAAAAAAAAAAAAAAAAGATTGGCATAATTATCACCGATGATGTTCACAGAGATAATCAAATGTTTCATTTGTATTGAAAAATTTACTTACGGTTCCAAATCGTGAGAAGAAATTTTTAATATCTTCATCCGCAAGTTCCGTCGAAAGACCACCAACAAATATCTTCCCGTGCCTGGCTTTTGCTTTCTTAGGATCTACTTTCTTATTATTAATAACGTGATCACCAGAAATAATCTATGAAACATATACCAATTCTAAATTATAGAGAATATAGTCCATTGTGTATATAAAAATTTTTTTTATATATTTGTTTATTTTCATCAGAAGTAGATCGTCGTCATGCACACTCAGTAGCAGAACTGGTACTTAAATTTCATCATATTAAATACTTGAAAGTATCAATAATGAAATATTATATAATAGAAAAAAAATCTTAATTTTACCTTCTCCAACGATTCAGCTTTTGCAAAGACAATAAACGCAAAACCGCGTGATCGTCCTGTATTTGAATCTGTTTTGACATTGATGCTTTCAATATCACCATAAGCACTAAAATGATCTCTTAGTTCCTCTGAAAAATAAATACAATTAAAAAATTGTTCTCAATTGATCTTAAAGTCTATAAAACTCTCCTCTAACTAATATTTATAAAAAAAAAAAAGGAAAAAAAAAGGAAAAAAAAAAAGAAAAAAAAAAAATAAAAAAAAAATAAAAAAAAAAAAAAAAAATAATAAAAATGTGCTATAAAGCTCAGAAATAAAGTTTTCTCATCTGACAATTGTCATCTGAAGGTGTCCTAAGGTAAAAAAAAGTATGCATCATTGCTTAAAAGCACAACTTTCTCCTTTTGAAGTTGTTTAAAAAATTCTTTTGATAAAAATCCAATACTCACTGTCCGTTGTTTCCCAACTTAGACCTCCGACAAATAATTTCCTGTCAAAAAAAAAGAGAATAAATAAGAAATTAAAATTATCACAGTATGTTCCACCTACTTTCCAAATAAATTATTATACGAATTGAACAGCAATCATAGCTGGTTATCATCTGGATATGTAACTTTAGCACTAAATATTTTCTTTTCTTTTTTTTTTTTTTTAATGAAACTACATTGCGTTTTGGAAATAAATAAATAAGAAATAAATAAATAAGTAAACGAATAAGTAAATAAATGAATAAGTAAATAAATTAATGAAAAAGCAAAAGGAATCAGAGAAAAAAGAGAGAAAGAAAATAATAATAAAAAATTGAATGTACCTATCGTTCAGAGAATCCTGGTTACCTCCGGCCGACCTGTAAAGCAATGGAATGAGTATATTTTACTAAAAGTTTAAAAGATCTCTTATATAAATACTAAGGATTAAGGGCGAAGCAAAAATTTTAATTTTGTTACGAACTGTATCCATTTATATATATATATATTTCAAAAAGGAGTTTGACTTGACCCCTGGAAAAATTAGAATCATTTGTTAAAATATTAAAATTTAATATTGATAATACACAAGAAACGTAAAAGATCATTTGTCATTTGGAAAAGGGGTTCTGGATAAGCTCTCAAGTTTTGGCGAGGAACTTTATTTAGCGGATGCAAGTAATTTATTAAATGCTTCATATTTATATGTATATATATAATTACGTATATGTATATTCATTTACAAACTTAAGCTGAAGTTAATTGAAGTGACCTACTTTATACTGCCTGCCATGAGAGATTTAGAAAAAATATAATTTTTGTATGAACAAAAATATCAGTAATAGCTTTAAGATAAGAATAGTAATAAAATGTTCATACCACTCCTAAAATAAATGAATTATAATTCATTGTATAAGCAACTTTACCATATGTATGAAATAAATGTGCATTTTTATCCTCAGTACGTGAAACAAAAGTTGTGACAACCAACCATGTGATGACAGCTCTGTACACCATAAAAATCATAATCTGAACTTTAAACAAGTATATGCTTCAAGAACAAAAAAAAAAAAGAATTGAAGGGAAAACTTGGAAAAAAGTATGCATATGGAAATTAACGTATTTAGAGATCAAAATACTTTTCATGACGTTCTTGCAAACCCAAGCTACAGTTACAACTCCAGTTGAGATACAGCTGCTCCTAAAGGAAACAAGATTTAACTTTTCCAAGTTGAACTCTGACTGCTGATTGGCCCAAAGAATTGGCATATGGTAGATAGACTGCAACTCTATTAAAAAGCTAAAAAAATTGTTTTCATATTACAAGTTAATGCTGGTCACTTCTTCATATACTTTTTTCTTTTTTTTCTTTTTCTTTTTTTTTTTTTTTAAAAAATAAAATTTATATATGCACACGATACTGAACATTTAATATATAAATATTTGTATATGATAATATATTTGTTTCTTTGTTTATATAGTCATCGGCAAAATATTATTATTGTTTCAAGTCCTGATATACTTTTCGTCCATTCTACATATTCAAATTATGAGCTGCAATATGATTTCATTTTTCTGGCAGTTTGGTGGTAGTTGTTTGTACTTAAATATTGATCTTTCGTATATCATCTAGGGCTGGTGATAAATACCGTGGGCACCAGTCACTCGCCGCTTATCAGTTGTTGGTCGGGTCACGGTTAGCCGGTTGCGAGCCGCCCGCCATAATCGCACTGGGTCGTTTGCCACCTGCAGACCAAGCCACATAAACTGAGTTAATGGCATTCCGACCTATCGGAGGTTTTCGCATTGGCCCTAGTGACTCTGTGCTTTGATCACGCCCAAACAGCATTGACATCGTATCAGAAATTACTCTACGCGTGACCCAGCAGGCAAGTGTGTGTCTGTGCGAGACTTATTGATCTGACGCAATTGACTCGACTTCCAGTGCTTGTGTAGTGACGAAACATGACGGACTTGAACTTGACGTTGACTTCTCATAAAATTCAGACTCAGAAGTCATTCATAAGGCTTCACGGTTCAGTTCACAGATTCCAGGTAAGCGTACATTATTGTCAATCGTGAACAATTGACTAACCAGAATTCGGCTGCAATGAATGTACGAGGAAGATTCTCGGCTGTCCAAAAACGGATTTGAAAGTTTACACTCTATAAAAACATTATAATCATTATTTGCGTTACTTGTATATAAACTTGATCAATAATAGAATCACAACTTTTCTTTATTAATTACAGAACTATAGTAGAATTAATTAAGTAGGTAGGAGCAGAAATAAGGAGTTTACACAAAGTTATAAAATTTCAAATAAACTTATACCTCGCAACAACAGCACAATAAAAAAGTTACAACTAGCACTTATCATCATTACGCATATATTTACCTTATCTTATTTTCTCAATAAACATCATGCATTATTATTTTATTTTGACTTTAAAAATTGATATACTAAAAACAGTGGAGTATCGGCCTTCGGTCATTGATTTTTATCACGTTCTACATTAAGTTAACATTCCTAAAAACACCTACCACATGGATAAGAGAAAGTACACCTCCAAATTTATAAACTAGAACTAAGTTCTTCTAAAGTATTTTTTTTTTTTTAATATTATATCCCATTTTAAAGAAAATCTACGCGATAAGCACAGCATATAAGGATACTACCTAAAATTTGTAGGTTACATTCGCTTTTCCAAAAAAATTTTTATATACCTCTACGTTTAATCTAATAATGCTTACCCATTTTTAAAAAACATACCCCAAACTATGAGTAAGAGTTTCCGATAATCCAAGGCTGTAAGGATGATAAAAGAAAGAAAGGAAGAAAAAAAGAAAAATAAAAAAAAAAAAAAATAAAAAAAAAAATAAAAGAAGTCGATTCCTTAGTATTAAGTCCAAAATGCTGTGGCAATGTAAAGAGCAAAAGTAACGGCATAAAAAGTAAGAACACAAAGTAGTATTTACATAGAACTTTGAAAGTCCGACAAAATCGATACACATCAGACTAATTTCGCCGAATCCGGTGAATAAATCATCCAGCTCGAGTTCTCGTTACGCTGAAAAAGGTTAAAGGCAAAGAGGTGCTACGTAGCTAACTGAGAGAGACAATTTCTTATGATATACATTAATCCTTTAAATTAAGTACTTCTCAAAGATATTTTACAAGAAAGAACAATATTTTTAATGTATTTTTTATTTGTTTTTTTTTCCGTAAATAAATAAGAGAAAAATTGATGTTTGATTCGCTACACTTATTCTCTTGAATCGATAATTATATATATATATACATACATATATATATATATTACCTTCGAATCGATAGCATGAATGTAAATTGACTATTATTGTAGTGAAGGAAAAAGAAAAAAGAAAAAGAAAAAGAAAAAAAAAAAAAGAAAAAAAAATAAAAAGAAATTTTTATTGGGATGAAACTTAACGTAAAACGTGATAAAATATACGAAGGTTATGCCCAAGCATATTGAACGCGCGATTAAAAAAAAAAAAAACGTGATGCATATGTATATATATATATTCGTTATAACTCAAAGCCCGCCATTTTATATGCCTCCTTCACGCGACGAACGAACAATGCGTGGGCGCGTCCCTCTGAAAACCTACGGCCGGCATCTCCACTTGTTTTCTTTCTGAATCACCATATATATATATGAAAGTACTTGCAACGCGTTCGAAAAAAAGAAAGTTACCAAATGTTTTATCATAGTAACGTCACGCTGGTAGTACAATTGTAAAAAATGCCAACACTCATTTTCCGTCTGATGTCGTTGGATTACTTTTTCTTTTTTGTTACCGTAAAGGGGAAAGCTCCCGCGTCCGCCATTTTGTCATACGCGATCGTACCAAATGAAAGCAACTCGACACGGAACTAGATAATCTATATAACTATATAATATATATATATACATACATACGATGTACATATATATATATATATACCACGACGACGCACAAAATGTAAAGAAAAAAAAAAAGATATATTTCTCCGCGCGAATAAAACGTTAAATTACGTGCGTCAGAATGAAACGTTATTACGCGTTTCGCCATCCAAGCTGGAAAGCAATCTGGGACACAACAGAGATTGAGAAAAAATTACCTGTCCTCTTGGGACTCCTGGTTGTTTTCAGCGGCGTCCCCGTCGCCACCATTCTCCGCCTCGCCGTTCTGCTCAAAGTTCTGATCAGCGATATCTTCGCTGAAGTCGTTGTTCTCCTGATCAGCCATAGTAATACGCGATTGATTTACGTGTCTTACCAAAAGAAAATAGATAGAAAGATAAATTAACACTTGAGGGACACGTCTTAAAAAGGGAAAAAAAAAATAAGTGTGTTCCGATTAAAACGTTTACGTACACCGCACGAGCAACAAACACTTTTCACGTCTGAACAGCTCGGCTGCCGAGAGGAGAAGGGAGAGTAGCTCGTAACTCTGTACGGCTTCGAAGCTTCTGCGCAATGCATCACGGGAGTCCCACTACTTCTACGCCAAGACGGTCAACCAATCGCGTGGCTCCATCTCAGTGCCGTCTTCGAGAATATCTATGCCCCGATTGGATCGCCGATAAATAATAGATCTATGTTGGCTAATAAAACAAATCGTTATCGATCGATATCGATTCTAATAATTATATATAAGGTACCTATTAAATGTACCGTCATAAAATATTATAAATAAATTCTATTACGATATCAAACAGGTCTGTATTAATGAATTATTTAATAAGGTATAAACAAAGTCTATCACAATTACATATTTTTATGTATATATCTTATTAAATGAATGGAAATGGCATTGAAATGATTAATTATTTATATATAATGAAAATTTTCATATCATCGAGAACGATCAGAATAATGTAAAAGAAAAATTATTATTATTTAATGAAGTCTTGAAACATTTTAAGTAAAATACCTAATATATACTCATTAGTACGTTCCTGAAGCTTCGATCAATGTGAGAAATTCTGAAACGGAAGAGAGACGGGCGGCGGATGTGGCGGCATGTCTTCGGGATGAATCGGCTTCGGTGTGAGAGTCGCGTAGGAAAGTGTACCGACATTGGCTGAGATTGGCGGCGAGCATAGCTAAGCGACCAATCAAAATCCACATGAGATCCCGCTCCTTTGCCTAGTTTTTGCTTCCCACAATTCCAAGCGCGCGTGGCTCTACGAAGAAATCAATAAAATATATTATATTTATCAATGGATCGGAACACGTTTACGCGTCTCTTACATCAATACGACTATCTTATTTGATTAACATCACATAGAAGATAAACAAATCAAAATTTCTATTATTAAATAATATTTCTTATGAACTTACGTCAAAGATTGGAATAACATATTCGACTATCGAACGTAAAATTTAATGTATGTTATATATATATATATATATATATATATATATAATATATATACATATGTATGCATATATATATATATGTATATATGTACGTATAATGAGTGGAACATTTCAACATGATAACGTTGGTATCGTATTAGATGATACGGTTACTTTATAATCTGTATATATTGTATACTTTTATCATCGGCACGCAAGCGCTTCTTTTTTCTTTTTTCCTTTCTTTTTTTTTGTTTTTGTTGTTTTTTCTCTCTTTTTTCTCTCTGTCTTAATTACAGAATGACAAATGTAACTTTTTTTTTTTTTTTTTTTTTTTTTATCTTTTTCTTCCTTTTCCAATAAATATGAATTCTCTTTCTTGATTAATTAATAAAAGATTTCATGGAATATAAATTGTATGATTGTGTCATCAAATCATTCAGAGTTAATCGATATACCTTCCTTCGATATACTTCATTCATCGATTAGCTTTTGTTTACTATCGTTTTGTTTACTAACTGATTTCAATTAGTTCAATTAATTGTTTATACAATTTCATAGGAAAATTTTAACGTGTAAAAGGAAAAGGCCGAGGCCGTTGAAATGCCTGAGGAACAGAAGGTGGGCTAGTCTCCCTTGTATATTCCTAAAATAGGATGTCGGTGAAAATGAAAAGGGGAGAGAGCGAGAGAGAGAGAGAGAGAGAGAGAAAGAGGGGAGAGAGAGAGGGGAGAGAGAGAGAGAAACTTAGGACTATACCACATTCTATGCTTGCACATTTCACTCACTAACCATAGTACTATGCATGTCATACATCCGTACAGGCCCTGAAACTACAGGATGTCTGGCGTACTTGTAATAAAATACGTGCTGCAATATTTCGTTTGGGTCTTAGTCTTTGGGATTATTATAAACCTTTAGATCCTGACAATAATAGCTTGATCTCAGGTAGAAAAGTAATTTCACCAAAATTTCTTTTAAAAATTTCCTTCTTTCTGAAATCTACAATGTCGAAAATTATTACTTCACAGAAACGAAATTCGTATCTATTTTGAATGGTCCATTGAAGGAAACTATTGGCTTATCTGATAAAGAAATATGCGATCTTGCTGATTATTTTCGTGTTCAAGATGGACGAATTCTTTACAGACAATTTTGCGAGGTCATTCATGATAGCGGTATGACAAACAATTTTTTACAAATGTGTCGTGAGATCACGATCGAAGAGAACGCTCGTTCTGAAAAGTAATAAAATTCTTTTAAAAAAAAAAAAAAGTATTTTGAATTGTCTGACTGACTTTCTCTTTCCAAGAAAAAAAAAAAAAAAAAAAAAAAAAGAAAGAAAAATTATCTTATGCTATATGTAATTTCATAAATATTATAAACAGCTTTACTTTGCTACGTGGGAACGAATATTTCAAAATTTTTTCAAAATGGTACATTCCCTTTAAAAGAAAAGATTTATTATAAGTAGGTTGTTAAAGGGAGTAAGGGTTTTTCCTAAAGGTTCTATTGTAATCTTTCTTTACCTGAAACGAAACAATTAGTTATCTCTACCTGAGGGCTTTTCAACTTTCTCTTGGAAAAATTCCAACGTTAGATAGAAAACGCATTTTGTTGTTGAAACGTAAAAGAAAAAAAAAAAAAATAAAAAAAAAAAAAAAAAAAAATAAAAAAAAAAAAAAAAAAATTGTTTGCAGTTCCTGATTTTAGTAAAAACAAACCACTCGTAACTGGATTAGAATGGGAAGATCCACTTCATGTGAATGTCTTAAGTGCTACTGAACTTCGAAAATTATGTTTAATTATCACTCAAATTGCTGTTCTGATAAACAAGCGTAAACTCGTATTGAGGCCATATTTTCAAGATTACGAATTAGTACGTTTCATGGATAAAAGAAAAAAGAAAAAAAAGGAAAAAAAAAATAAACGAAAAAAAAAATAATAATAATTTATCAAATATCTTGATATGAACATGATCTATATATATATATATATACATATATGATCTTTTAATATCTTCCTAGATAGCAAAGAATGTGGGTACCGTTACTTACGCTCACTTCGGCCGAGTACTCAAATTTCTCGGCATTGTTCTTGGCTCGGAAGAATTCTGTTTGTTGGTAAAAAGATTTGCGAAAGATGCCTACACGATTAATTATATTGCTTTCGTAAAAGCCATCGATGAGGCACAGGAATACATGGAGAAACACGGGATGTTAGATCTCGCTGGAGTAATAAAGAATTTTTCAAATCTACAAGATGAATGAATTAACGTTAATTAGAAATAATATTATTACTTAACTACGAATGAACGAAATGAATTTTTTTTTTTTTTTTTTTTTTTTTTACCCCTCCATATATTTACTTCTTACACAATTATATCAAGGAAAATTAGAAAATAATTGAAGTCTATCGATTTAATAGAAATTACTTGATCAATTTCCTGGCCGTGTGATTACCGCAGAATTGCCAAAACTTCCGAGGCCAGAAATTGGTAAAGTCTATCCATCTCGTGTTTTTGGAAAGCAAATAGTATTTCATCCTGTGATGAAGCAACAGAAAGAACAGATGTCCTTAATGGAAGTTATTCGACGAATTCAAAGACACATTTTTGAGCATCGAATTCGTATTTACGAGTTTTTCAAGGTTGCGATCGTCAACAGCTATTTACAAAGATTTTCTCCTTAAAATAAATAGATAATAAAATAAAATTTATATTATTCAAAGGATTTTGATCCTTTGAATGATGGTAGAATAACAGTATCACAATTTAGAAGAGGATTAGATGCTCTTCAAGTTTCATCTTTAGGACGTCTTTACATAGCTGAAACAAATATTCATGCTTTAATTACTTTTTATAAAGATCCTAATGATCCCGATCGTGTTTGCTGGAGAACATTCGAGGATGATATAAATCAAGGTATCTATATATATATATATATATATATATATATATAAGTAGAATATTTTTTTTACATACGATTTTAACATGAGATCTTCTTTGAAGTGTTTACCGTTAAGGAGTTAGAAAAATTGCCAAATTTAAAAGTAATATCACCACCGAAAGAAATAGAGGAACTTGGTAAAAAAGGTGCCACTGATTGGCAATGTGAAAAGAAAAGCATTAGAGAATTATGCGAAGATACATTGCAAAAGGTTCGACATAGGGTCGAAGAGCGGCGAATTCTTTTGAAACAATTTTTTAAAAATTATGATAAGTAAGCTACCTTGAATCTTATCGATCTATAATAATTATTGATTATTATATTTTTGTTTCTTTTCTTTTTTTTTTTTTTGTTTTTTTTTTTCTTTTTTTATTTTTTATTAGGAATAATCTCGGTCACGTAACTCGTGCGCAAATGAGACAAGTTTTAACAACCGCAACGGTGCTTCTATCGTCCGAAGAAGAATTTGCCCTTGAACAAAGATACAACGATGATTTAGGTTTCAATTATTACCGATTTTTAATGGAATTAGAAGCTAAACCTATAATAGCACCTCTTTATGATCGAATACTGGAAGAAAAGAAAAAAATTAATGCTGAAATTAAAGTATTATCATCTGGCACCGAAGATGAAACGAATATCGTCCTTGTATTGGCCAAGATTAAGGCCAAGGTTGTACGCGAGAGAATCAAGGTAAACCATGAAAAAAAAAAAAAAACAAAAAAATCTTATTTTTCACTCTTGACATTTCTAGTATTTATTATTCATTAAGTCGACTTTCTTTTTTTTTTTCTTTTTTTTTTAAATATCTTTTTTTTTATCTCTTTTTATTTTCGCCGTCAATCAGGTATCCGAATTTCTCAAGCAATATGACATACATAATGAATTGGCTATAACAATGGTGGATTTTATTCGTGGCTTGGATCAACTTCGTTGTAATTTGAGCACCACTGAGGTCGATACTATCGTCAAGATCTTCAAGTCCCCTATGAAGTACTATTACTGTATAGAAAGATAGAAATCTTTTTTCTATGAAAACATAATTTCTTTTTCTCTCTTTCTTTCTCTCTTCTTTTCTTTTTTTTTTTCTTTTTTTTTTTTTTTTTTTGTTTTATCACAAAGGCCAGGTTTCGTCGATTACGCCAGGTTTGCTGAATGCGTGGAAGAAGCAATAACTATGGGTAGTTTAGAACGAGCACCTTTACTCGTACCTGTACAACATATTCCTTCAGAAGCTAGCAGCAGGACATTCCTTAATTTCGAGGAACGACATATGTTAAGTCAGGTGATGGATAAGTTGTGTGTCGTTCGACAGCCCAATTTGGAAGAACTCTTTGCAGTGAGTTCGATGAGTTTATTCAAATGAAAATGTATAAGAGATTTCAACGATCTATTATTTAATCTTTTATTTATCGATAATTTATAGGATTTCGATAAAGAAAATGTAGGGACGGTATCGAAGAATTGTCTGATGCGGGCTTTATCGATTAGACGAATGTTAGATTTGATAAACAGTCGGGAATTTGATGTTCTTTACAAATGTTTTTCCATCGAAAGAACTGGTCATCTAGAATTTGATTATCGTGGATTTTTACGAGCTTTACGTTTGTTAAAAGAAAATAAAACGGCTTTACCATTTTAAATATTATCTGTTTGATATTCGTATATTACAATTTTTATAAGAGTTTTAATAAAGAAGGAAAAAAAAAATTCGTAGTATTCGAACGTTATATTATATATGTAAACTATGACATTTTGAAACTATTAAGAAAACCAGAAACTCTATTGTTCGAGTATTTATAAGATAAGGATAGTATCTTCGTTTCGACTTTCTCTGAAACTCGTTTTGCTCGTCTTCTATCAAATGTATTATAAAACTCGTTTAACAAGGCATCATTTTTTGCCACTTCTTTTTTTTTTTTTTCTAAATTTATACTAATTCCATTATTGCTCAATAATGTTTACATAAATCTATACAAATAAATGAGATATTCAAAGTAATTTTTTTAATTTCTTCTCAAAGATATAAGAGACCAAAATTTAAGCTTATTATATTCAGTAATATTCTTCTCCTTATCCAAGCAACGTCAATCAGAGGTAATTAGATATGCATATATACATACATATATATATATATATATATATATAATTATATATATTATATACATATATATAATTACACATTCTATAATATAAAAAATCGTTTCATTTATAAGTTCTTCGAAGTTAGAGAAATTTTATAAAACAAAATATAATACATTTATTATTTATAATTAAGTCTAATTAAATACATAAAATATATACTCTTAAATGAAGATAGTGTCGACATCTAAGTAAAAATAATTTTCTGATTATTAACCGTACGTAGATCATATAGAATTTGATTTTATCCATTGGTATCGTCGATAATGTAGGAACGTCATAATACCAACACGGTACACTTAAATATTATTTTTACCGCTAGATGACAACACCATACTATTTCTATAAAAAAAAGTAAATTATAAAAATTAATATCATATCTATAAAAAAAAAAAAAAAAAAAAAAAGAGAAAGTAAGGAATAAAAATGAAAAAGATTTGAAAGAAAATTAAAGAACATTATTAATTATCTCTTCATCTCTAATCAACGAACTATCAACGATTTACGCATTAGTATTGAAAATAGCAAGTATTGATTGATCATGAAAAATAAATAAAAAGCATCGAAGAGAGAAAAATACAAAGATATTATAAAATATATCTAGCTAGTGATAATAATTATATTTTTAAAAATCTCGGATAGGACGCACTTTGTATTCTTTAGCATGTATTAAACACGTAAAGAATAACTTTCGAGTGATTAGAGAGAAAGTATTGTATTAGGATGCACCAAACGAATGCTCCAAAATTCTAATTTCCTATCATCTTTATATACCTTTTTCTATATCTATAGAGAATCTGAATCTCAAAAAACTGTGCCGGAATATAATTTTTTTATTTTTTTTTTTATATTTAAATTAGAACAAAAAATATTCAAGGAAAATAGATGCACGATTCAAGATTGATTACGTATTCACGAGTATATCTTTCAAACAGAATTTGATGAAAGATCGGCATCAATTGAAAAATAATTGACAATTGATAATATGGATGTTATGAATAATAGAAAAGAGTTATAATAAATAGAAAAAAAAAAATACAAAAAAAAAAAAAAAAAAAGAAAAAAAGAGAAAAAACAAACAAAAAATGAAGAAGTTCGTGGCTCGTTATCCTTGAAAGAAAAGCTGATAGGAGGCCCAGGAGAGTGTAAGAAGATACGTCTCAACGAAAGCTTGGTAAGCCTGAAGTACGTCTTGTAAGTTCAGAGGTCGTACGAAGGAGAGGAAGGGGGAGGGGGGTAATTAAGTGGTAAGCCTAAGAGAGAAAAAGACGAACCCTTGAGCTCGTGTAAAAGATGCAAACCGAAGAGACATGGAGGTCATGCCTCCTGACCTAATTTTATATTCATCGATGTTCGTATTAAAAGACAATCGTTTAAAAGACAAATCTTTAAATCAATTATGATAGTTTTGTCATTGAAAACAATTCTATTAATTCTTAAGTTCTTTGAACAATTGTTTGTTTAAAGAATCAATATTTACTGGTTTTTACATTTACTTATCATATCAGAGATAAAATGTAATTGTTATTGATATCGACAAAGGATAGCATTGTAATTGTGATAAAAAATTATACTTATATCTTTTATCATTACCTTGTCATATACCTTAAAATATCTTTGATTATAAGACTCAATAAACTATATAAACCGCATTTCTCTAGAAATATACAATTTCATTGTATTTTATCATAAGGTAAGTCTTTCACTATTACATTATAGAGATCATTATTATTTTAAATATTTGATTTTAATTATTATTATTATTTATTAATATTTATTTCCTTTTATCTTCTTTTTTTTCTTTTTTTTTTTTTTTAGATATATAAGAAAAAACTGAAAGATGAGAAATTTATTTGTTCTTCAATGCGTCTTATTATTCGCCATAGCGATCTACGCTGGTCCACCATTAGGAATACCTGAGGAAGATCTAACGAAACAATGTCAGACTCCTTTATGTCCAGTAAATAGAAACTCTGAAATTATAAATCTGCCTTATCCTTTGGATTGTCTCCTTTACATTTCTTGCGGAGAAAAAGAAACTATTGAGACATGTCCAGATAATTTAGTCTTCAACAAGGTAAATAATAGATCTTAAATTTTATCAAATAATATAAGCACTTTTTCTTCATTATAGAATATATAATATTATTCTTTAGTTACATGTTAATAATTAATTTTTATCAACACAATCTCTCTCTCTCTCTCTCTCTTTCTCTTTTTCATTAGAAGTTATAATCCTTATAATCTATCGTAATAACGTTTTCGTTTCGTAAATATTATATATATCATAAAAAAAGAAAAGAATTAATTGTCCCTATTGAAAGCAAGAACGTTACGCGTGGCATGACGACATCTCTTTGAGCGCAAAGAGTCACGACCTCGACTTACCCTTGAAAACTCCCTTTGGAACTCGCTTTCACTCGTATCCAGTTACGGTCCTCCCGTGTGTGCACGTGTCTATTGTGAGACCCGGTGCTTCACCTGACACGTGCCAATTTTCAATTCACCGGTACCATGCAATGCGTAACTGCTTGACTTCTTGACATGACTGTTCATCAGGGTCGTATAACCCTTAGATCGATGCAATCGATAGCGTGAACTTGTTGAAAGAACATAAATGTGTGAATGATCGTATCTTATCGTTAACAATGTTTTTTTTTCTCTCTTTTTTTCTCCTTTTTTTTTCTCTCTCTCTCTCTCTCTCTCTCTCTCTCTTCGTACGTTATCAAAAAATATTTTTAAGAATCTTATCATACCTGTTCCCATTGATTTTCTTTTTTTATTTTTAACAGAACACTGGAGTCTGTGACACGCCTGCGAATGCCCGATGTGTACCATGCTGGCAAGAAACATCGCCATAAATAATTCAGAATCATTATTAAAGATCGATTATATTAAAAATCAATTATATAAAATAATGTTACAATTTCTAAGCGAATCAAATTGAAAGTTAAATAAATCGTTATAAAATTTGAATTGAAGAATACGAATTATTAGAATTTATTTCCACCTTGTTTGACGTACTTCCTTCTCCTTCTCTTCCTCCTCCTTCACCTCCACCATCTACCAATACTTTGGTACTTACATTAGCTCGTTATTTCCGTTTTAATTAATGACAATTTTCGTGCTAATATTCACAAATGTTAGATATGCGTTTGTGAAGCTGAAGATAATCGAAAGAGTTTTTCTCTAAGAACGTTAATCTAATATATCATAAGAAGAATATTGTCAAATGAAAAGGACATACCGTTTTCTAGATTGAATAGAGTGGGTCAAGTGATATCGATCATTTTTTGAAGAGACAGAGTAAGAGAGAGAGAGAGAGAGAGAGAGAGAGAGAGAGAGACAGACCAAAAACTAACGATTATATGAATTTTGATAGAAATATGTGATTAGTAAATATGATCACTATAATGGTAATTTAAAAAAAAAGGTATTACTTCAAAAATATTATTTTCAAAAAATGATTTTCTCAATTATATCAGTATGAATCTAAATATCTGATAGGAATATTCTCAAGTGACCTATAACAAAACGTAGCTTATAACGCCAACATTATCGTCTGTTAGCCATTAATAGATTTTCCCGTTCGTCCAGCCTTCGATGTTTCTGACGTCAGCATTGTCAATGGTTAGCTATCGATGCATATCCATGGTATCAAGATATTCAAGATTTCATTGAATACTCGAGGAAAAAAAAAGAGAGAAAAAAAACAAAAAGAAATATAATAATCGAATCAAGTTGATTTTGGAGAACACTTGTCAAAACATTTGAGATATATCAAATCGTAAAAAATTAATCAGAGTAGTTAGAAAAATAAAAAAAGAAAGAAGAAAAAGAAGGAAGGAATAAGTATAGGATATAAGATTTAATAAGAGATAAAAATAATAAAGAATAGGTAACATTTGGAAACGTTGATCCTAACTATGAGAAGATCCTTCTAAGGAACTAAGTTTCGTTCATCCGGGCGCAGACTCGTGAATTTTCACTCAGTCCACGCCTCCAGTTGGCTTTGGTGGTAGGGTTAGTGTTGGCTCGTATAAAAGAGTGAGAGAGAAAAATATATATATATATATATAGAGAGAGAGAGAGAGATGAGTAGCGCGCGCCTTTCATACCCTCTACCCCCTGGCAAAATGTCTCCGGTAGATGACGTCACAGGAGCGAATCAATATCAGTGGAACCGTCCCTACATCGGTCCTCGACAGGCAGAGAGACACCGACCGTTCAGTACGGAGTGGCCTCCACAACCGACAGGGACGTCGTTTTGCCACCACCGACGACGACGACGACGACGACGACGACGACGACGACGACAACGACGACGACGACGACGACGACGACGGCGACGGCGACAAGAACGAGGGAGGTACATGCGCCTCCCGTCGTCCATTATTTCTCTCTCTCTCTCTCTCTCTACCTATCTTTCTTTTTCTCTCTTTCTCTTTTTTTCTCTCTTCCTTTTTGTCTAACATCAAAGTTATATCAAAATCAATAAAGATAAATCGTGACAAGTGTTCGATAAGTATAACTATGACACAGTGTTAAGATTCTTGGTAGCGGAGTATTTACTTAATAGTAGTGATAGTCGGAAGAACGTTCGTCAATAGTGTTGGTAAGTATCATTAAATTAATTTGATCTTTTGTATTTGTAATGTAATATTTGTTGTCAGAATAAATTTCATTAGATTTGTTAGATATTTAATTCTTCTTTGATAAAAGTATCGTGTCTCGTTTAATTCAATATAATCGAAGGATATAATAGATTGGAAATGTTTGAAGAAAGGCAATGGGGGTGATTTTTAGACAAAGTGCCGTTGTACCGATCGATCGTGATCGGTGGCGGTACCAAAGGCAAGTCTCGGAAGGCCGAAGAGAAAGAACGGCAGAGAAGTAGCGGACTTGGTGAATCGAGTAAAAATCGATGGCCATCAGCGCCCATGGGCGGCCTCGCGTTTAGGACAAGGAACAGCCCCTCCCAGAAGACCTCGCTCCGGTGGGGTGACTGCTGCCCCCCAAACCCCAATCCGCCGTCGTCGTCGGCCCTTTGGAAGAACCGCCAACGGGACATGCCGCCGGTACCCGTTTGAGGCTGTCCCCCGTTGCTGCGTGATTGTACTCCACGGGGTCTTCAGAGGTACACTAATTTATATTCCCTCTTCTTTCTTTTATTTTTTCAAACTCCTTGAAAAGAAATATCAAGTTTATGTCAATATACTTGATCAATATCATTTATTCTTCATCATCTGAAAGATATGATTTGTTTATGATAAATCTCAAAAATTCATCATAATTATCTTAACAAATTCAACAATATGTCCCTGAAATAAATATATTATATTCCCTGATTCAGAACATTTTTTTCTTCATCTCCTGATATACATATATATATGTATATATTATGTATGTATATATATATATATATATATATATATATGATCTATAAATTGTCATGATTAATACAATACAAATTATAATTATCTTAACAATTCAAAGGAATAATATTCATCGATTGAACTTACAAGTATCCTTAACGATCCTCAGGGCCTTGACCTTTTTATCCGTTCTCCAAAGGTCCATCCACTCTCCACATGTGCGAACCTTTCCGACGATGAATATAGCGAGACTAATTGGATCAGAGGGTTAACCCAACGGACCGATTTCGGATTGTCTCGGGGCTAAAACATAATATTTACGGTTAAATACACGCGTTGGATTTAAGTAGGTACATCTAACACGTGGAATGTTTAATTCGATGGAAAGACAAAGCGCTGTATACCGGTGCTGATTTTGAAATCCCTTTTTAGGAACTTCATCCTTAATCGGATTTAACTGTTTAAAACATCAAACGAAATGATTTCAAATTTGTTTCTTTTTTTTTTTTTTTTTCCTTTTACAAACAGTTTCAATGACAAAAAAATTGAACAAATTGGTCATAATAAATTCTATATAAATTTAATGAAAAAACATATAGATCAAACTAAATTTCAAATAAGTTCTTTATCCAATTAGATATCCAAACGTTCCGAAATTGGATCGGTCACCAAATCTCTGGGACCTCCGTTTCCGTCAGCTCGAACACACGCCGCTGGAACCGTACTCCCCGAAGATGATCAACATCGCTGGCCTGATCTCGATCATATTGTTTTACGCGTTGATACTTGGCGTTGGAATATGGGCAGCAAGAAAGAAAGAGTCTGGAAACGATTCCGAGGAGGAGGTCATGTTAGCTGGCCGTTCGATCGGCTTGTTTGTTGGAATTTTTACAATGACAGCAACATGGGTAGGTGGAGGATACATCAACGGTACAGCAGAGGCAATTTACACGAGAGGTCTGGTCTGGTGTCAGGCACCATTTGGATACGCTCTAAGTCTTATTTTTGGTGAGTGAGATTCAATGAGTTTAAACTTGAATTGTTTTACAATTTCTTTACGTTGCTTTAAATATTTATGTATGTATATGTTTTAGAGTAAATTACAAATTCTTTTTACATACTTTCTCTCTCTTTCTCTCTCTCTCTCTCTGTATTTAAATTTTATTATCAATATTTTGGAATACTTTTTTATCAAAGCGATCCCTAAAGAAAAAAAAAAAAAAACATTCTATAAGCCACGTTGCTACTGTAAATGATAGCATCATGAATTAATCCTTCTTTGATCGATCAAAGATGAATTGATTTATGACGACAGGTGGCATATTCTTTGCAAACAAGATGCGACAACAGGGGTACATCACGATGCTGGATCCGCTTCAAGATGCATTCGGGGAACGAATGGGTGGTCTTCTATTTCTTCCTGCCCTATGCGGCGAGGTATTCTGGGCAGCTGGGATCCTAGCTGCTTTGGGTGCCACGTTAGCTGTCATCATCGATATGGACCAGGGTGCCTCCGTCATTCTAAGCGCCTGCATCGCAGTTTTTTACACTCTATTCGGCGGCCTCTACTCCGTCGCTTATACCGACGTCATCCAACTTTTCTGCATTTTCATCGGACTGGTAAGTAAATTTCGATAACTACAAAAAATTGATTAGAAAATCAAACGAGAGTTTTCTTTTTTCTTTTTCTTTTCTTTCTTTCTTTCTCTTTTTTTTTTTTTTTTTTTTTTTTTTTTTTTTTTTTTTTTTTAATTAGAACAGAGTAAAGAAAAATAGTGAACTATCCCTTTTTGAACGGATCGATAACACACAGGCTCGTCGCCCGTACCAAGTATTTGTCAATTCTATGAGTGTAGGTTGCCCAAGTGTAGGTGTTTGCGTAGGTGGTGACCTAGTTATATCAAAAGCTCTAACTCTATTCGACATTTCTCATGCCCAGGATACCTTCCTTTCGATTATCATTTCCAGAGTGTCTTGATGTAGATAAATGTTAAAAAACAATGTTCTTTTTGTTCTCACTTGTTTAATCATAGAAAAGATTTAATCAAGAATTTCGATCAGTCCTATAATTGAAGGACATCAATTCTCGCGTTAAAATTCATTCTATTTTTATTTTCATATTATATTCATTAATCAAACTAGGATTATTCTCGAGTTTCTAAACGTTCTTTAAACATAATAAGAATACCAAGAGATAAATAATCATTTGAAAAAAATTGTCTCTATTCAAATGCAAAGAGATTTTCTCCCGTGATCATCCATTAACCATAATTAATCGAGATAAAATCAAATCTCTCTCTCTCTCTCTCTCTCTCTCTCTCTCTCTCTCTCTCTGTCTTTCTTTCTCCCTCTCTGATAGGTCGTTAGTTACAACATCCTAAAGAGTAGTCTTATCGAAGGGGAGAGAACGGCGTATCCTTTCATTGAGAAATCCTTTCAAGTAGACATATACCATGTCACCTTTGATGCTAAAACATTAAGATGAATATCATGAATGGAAAACTGTATTTTAAATAAAATCAAAAAAAAAAAAAAAAGAAAGAAAAGAAAGAAAGAAAGAAAGAAAGAAAAAAGAAAAAGAAAAAACGAAAAATATTATTTTCATGTTAAAGTGGATGTGCATCCCGTTTGCCTGGGCCAATCCAAAGGTAGAGTCACTTAGTTCCATGGAGGTCGACTGGATCGGCGAGGTCAAACCCGAGGAGTATTTTTATTACGTAGATTACGGGTTATTATTGATATTTGGTGGCATACCTTGGCAAGTTTATTTCCAGAGAGTACTTTCATCAAAAACAGCAGGAAGAGCTCAACTTTTGAGTTACGTTGCAGCTGTGGGATGCATACTCATGGCTATTCCTCCTGTTCTCATTGGAGCAATCGCCAAAGCAACACGTGAGTATAAACATTTTTACAAATTTCTATATTATATATTCCAAAACTAATTCGATCTTTATATCGATGATATCGAAATCAATATCATTTAAAAAATATACAGACAAACATAACAATTAAAATACAACAATAACAACGAATGTTGTCTCTCTCTCTCTCTCTTACTCTCTCTCTCTTTTTCTACCTTATTTCGAGTATCATTAGATGTTAGGGAGAAGTATAACATTTTGAAGAATCCACCCTCTCTATCTAAAGGGGATCGAATTAGATCTGGTATACTCATCATCCAAAGTTCGAAGCCTACTTGACATTTGCTACCACAGCATCCAGCACTGCTGGTATTTATAAGGTTCGCCGAGAAAAGAGGGGATGAGAATAGGGTGACTAGACTAGGGGTGAGTTTGGAGTATTTGAAACGTGTACAATACCGTGGGACTTCGTCATGTGTTATCTCTCTCTCTCTCTCTCTCTCTCTCTCTCTCTCTCTCTCTCTCTCTCTCTCTCTTTTATTCTATCTTATGAAAAGGCGAGGGTGGTAATGCGACTCGACCACTAACGTGAAACACGACAACGTGCTGGAACTAATTCGACACCCTGTATATTGTTATCTGAGACTCCATTACAATCTAAAAACGAGAATAGCTACTGAAGAACTACTGACAATTTGTTATTATTGATTACTGTTTTCAACAATAAATTACATTGTCTATCATATTTCTAATGTCCATTTTTAAGTCTAAATATAGATAATTATATTTGAAAAATAGGTAGCCATTTAATCTTTCTTGCCAATTAAATAAATTCTTAATTTTTGTTAAACCTTATGTTTTTTCAAGGCTACGTTTATGTCCAATGCAATGTATGAGAAGAATTTTATACGTCAGATGTTAAATTTCGCTCGATGACAAAGCGAAATCATATTTTTATGGTGACAGCTGGGTACTTTCTCAGTTATTCGGTACAAATGCAACGTGTCCACGATGTTATTTTTTCACATAGTAAAGATCATCGGCACGTGAGAAATTATAATGATTTGTTATAGCGTGCAACAAAGCGCTATTTTCCCCTCTTTTTCTCTTTTTCCAATTATTATCATTAAAAACTTTCTAAATTCTCGAATGTACAACAGGTGCAACTTTAATTGTCTTTAATATTCTTGAAAATTACACGAAGAATTATCTATCAATATAAAAAAAAAAAAAAAAAATTAAAAAAACTAGTTATAACTCAAAAAAAAAGTATAAAGCAATTTTTATCCAAACAAACAGATCAAATAAATACTTACTTTCTCGAAACAAAATGTAACTTAGATTAATAACATCATGATCGACGATGATGCTCCACTTTCCTCATTTATTTTCAAATGAAATCTGTACTACATTATGAAAAGTAGAGAGAGCGTGAAAGCGTCCTTAGTGCGGAGGTGAAATCCTCGACGGGGTCAACATTCACCTTCACAATTTTTTATTATCATTCTTTTAGTTAATCATGTTAAATCAAATCAGCTTTCATCGATTGAAACAAACGAAGGGATATTTTAACGATATGTTACAGCTTGGAATGAAACAGGTTATCACGGGCCATATCCATTGACGGAAACCGAAACAAGTATGATTCTACCAATGGTCCTGCAATATCTTACGCCCGACTTTGTTTCCTTTTTTGGATTGGGTGCTGTATCAGCAGCTGTTATGTCATCGGCAGACAGTAGTATCCTCTCTGCCAGTTCGATGTTCGCTAGAAACGTTTATAAGTTGATCTTCCGGCAGCGAGTAAGTATAAATATCTTTTTTCCTGATAGATCATAAATCCCAGATTAATGGAGTGTCTTCTCTCCAACACAACATATATATATATATATACACCAGCAATAAACTCGTTTTCTCGTTTGACCGTATTAAAATAAAAAAATTCGGATCACTTTCACATCTCATAGTACTCGTACTACTCTGTGAAATCAAATCGAGTAAAAGTATTAAATTCTCGTTAAAAGACAAATTTTATTAATTTTTTCATTATAATATTTGTCATGGTAAAAAGATAGAGAAAAACATTATTCACGTTGCATTGTGATATTTCGTTACTTTCATTTTCTTTTTTCCTTTTTTCTTTTTTTTTTTCTTTCTTTCTTTTTTTCTTCTCTATGAAACCAGGCATCGGAGATGGAGATCATTTGGGTAATGAGAGCAGGCATAGGAGTAGTTGGTGTTCTCAGTACGGTGATGGCTTTGACGATACCTTCTATCTATGGGTTATGGTCGATGTGTTCCGACTTGGTTTACGTTATCCTCTTCCCTCAACTCCTAATGGTCGTCCATTTTAAGGAGTATTGCAATACTTATGGCAGCTTATCAGCTTACATAATAGCATTCATGGTGAGGATCAGTGGTGGTGAACCATTGATGAGTTTGCCAGCATTGATCCATTATCCTTGGTACGATGAGGAAACCAAAACTCAGATGTTCCCATTCAGAACAATGGCGATGTTACTTTCCTTGGTGACATTGGTTACCGTCTCGTACGGTACGCAGGTTGCCTTTGAAACTGGTAGATTGGCGCCTGGATACGACGTCTTTAGGTTTGTATACCATCGTTTATCCATCATTCCAAAATTTCTTATATCTTATCATTTCTCAAATAGTTTATTTCGACTTTTTATATGAACTTTTTATATGACAAAATTTTTGGGATTAATCTAAGAAAAAGAAAAAGAAAAAGAAAAAGAAAAAAAATAATCAAATATCCATTGGAAATTTTCAAACGTCCTAAACATTTAATTTTATACAATCGATCTGTACAATTTTTTTAATCGATCTTCGTAATATCTAAAAATAAACCTTGACTACGATTAAATCGATACAACAAACAAATAACAAAATCAATGATTCTTGACAATCACAGGTGTGTGGTAAACATACCAGAAGACGTCGAACGTGTTGGACCAGATCCAGCAGAAGGTGAACAAATGGCAGTCCTTGCCGCAGGAGCTGGAAAGCTCTATGGTAGCAAGGACGAATCACACGGTCGAGTGAATCCTGCGCTCGAACCGGACTACGACATGGAGCCGGGTTATAAGGCTGTCGGGTCACCTGAGGGGGTCGTCGATGGCGGTGGAGGTGGGGGACAGTTAGGTCTTCATGGACCTAATGTACCTCGTCAACCACAATCCAGCACCGCGTTCTAATTCCTGGTTTCATGATCGGATGCTGTGACCAACAATAAGTGTGGCGGTGCGGGTACGTCTCTCTCTCTCTCTCTCTCTTTCTCTCTCTCTCTCTCTCTCTCTATTTCTCTTTCTCTTTCACTAACTTTTCCTATATAAATCTATATTTCTTTCTATCTATCTCTCTTTAGTAATATGCATTATATTTTTTGTTATTCTCTTTCTCTCTCGCTCTCTCTTTCTCATTATCCTTATATCTCAAAAAGCATCGTCAAAAAGTGTTAGTTGCATTCTAAGTCGGTACAACGAATCCGTACAAATATTCCGTTCACAATCCTACTTCAAGGCATTTAGACGTCTACATACGCGTTATCGAGACTTCTTATTGTTATTGTTGAAACGATTATTTCTCAGATGAGAAGATACATGAGAACGTGCTTTTGACCGTCCAGGTGAAAAAAAAAAAAAAAAAAAGAAAATGTGTCTAGAAACAAAAAGAAAAAAACAAAAAAAAAAACAAAAGAAAAAAAAGCGAAAATATAATGAAACCAAAAAGATTATTAAGCAATAATATCTTAGAGATCATGCGATATCTTTTACTTTCTCTTTCTCTCTCTTTCTCTCTCTTCCTCTCTCTCTCTTTCTCTCTCTCTCTTTCTCTTTCTCTCTCTCTCTTTCTTTTTTTCTCTGGTGTATATACATGATTTTGATAAACAAACAAAAAGAAGAATCTCTCCTTCGGCAGTACTTTTTTTTTTTTTTAATCGGATCAAGTTCAAGGTAGACCGATCATTTCTATAAAAAAAAAAAAAAAAAAAAAAAAAAAAAAAAACAAAAACAAAAAGAATAATCTCTTACTCTCTTTCTCTCTCTCTCTCTCTCTCTCTCTTTTTCTCTTTCAAAATCGATAAATTTCAATCGATCCCACGGTGCTAGATTCGTGTCACGTCGTGAATTCACCAAACGAATAATACATAAGGCGAATGATACGAAAGAAGTAAGTTCTCGGTCATTGTTCTCTTGAAACGGAACTCACGAAGTTCCCGAATGAGAGAAAGACAAAGAGTGAAATCAAATTATATGAAAAAGATCAAGATCATCGGAGTTCCTTGAACTGTCACGATCTATTATTATGGCTTGCTTTTCGAACCCGTACCGCCGCCTATTAGGCCTAGTAATTTTTTCATTTTTATTTTGAGATATATACATATATGTATATATATATATATATATATACAGATATATAAATACACATTATGACATGAACACACACAATAAGAGTATATATATATATATTTATATATATATGTATATATATATAAATTATATTATATTATATTATATATATATTTAGAGTTTAATGATTACTATTTGAAGAAGACTTAACATCTGAAAGGTACGACCTATTCGCTCGGCTTTTTCATCGTGAAGGCTCTCACTATATATTTTTATATACATATATATATATATATATATGTATATATATATATATATATGTATTAGACATATATATATATATATAGGGAGAAGGAAGAGCCTGATCGATCGGTGTTCGTTAGGAATTAATTAGCGAAGCGCGAACGACCGCCGTAAATTAATAAATAATAGGATAGAGAAATTATTATCGAGTAACGTGTTCGCGAAGATATTTAGGGTGGCTTCGTATTAGATAAAGTCTCGTACTCGTCATCATCATTACTGTTATCCGTGTTTAATCATCTTACAGAAAATTAAGAAAAGGAAAGAAAAAGAAAGAAAAGAGAATGAGAGAAAGAGAAAGAGAAAGAAAGAGAAAGAGAAAGAAAGAGAGAGAGAGAGAGAGAGAGGGAGAGGGAAAGGAAAGAAAAGGAAAAAAAAAATAAATAAAATAAAAAAAGCTTTTGTACTCTTTGCGACCGATCGTTATTGTTGTTGTTCTTCCCTTGCTTCGCTCGATTACGAAACAAACGTAACACCTGATTAGGGAGGATGATGATTCAATGTAAAAATATTCTCCCAATTGAATATTATTATTAGAAATTAACTAGGAGATATCGCGGTCGCGTTGTGTTAGATCGTGTTACTTCGTGACCCTCTCCGTGATTACGACGATCGATACGATTACGTGAGAACGAGCAATTTATTACATATTATTATTTGTCATTGTTGTTATTATTATAATAATAATAATTATACTTATTATTATTATTATTATTAATATTATTATTATTGTTATTATTATTATTAAAGAAATGTTTAGCTAGCTCATTAATTAATTTCATTTAATCTCTCGTTTTATGATCTTTTTTCATCGGTATTTTTTTTTTCTTTTTTCTTTTTTTTTTTTTTTTCAACGCAATGGAATCTCTTTTCTATCTCATGAAATATATTTTTAGCTAATTAATTATTTCTAACGACAGAAATACGAGAATGGCTCTTCGATCTAATTTGATGATTAAATATCGTCGTTTTTCATTCATATCGTCGTTTTCATGTATATAAATAGTGTCAATCGGGCGGATTGGTCGGCCTTCAGATCCGTTGTGTTTCTTATATAGTATATATATACATGTATAATAATATATAAGAGTATAAAAGAGTATTAATGACATGCGAGAGAGCACACACGAGAGAATGTTCATTGAAGGATTTAAGTTTTCATCGGATATTTCTCTCCCCTTATACATATAATATATATATATATATACGTTATATATTATATATATATACATATACATGCATGCATATCCAGTATACTGATGAAGATGAATTAAAATGATCATTGGTTGATATGTAAATGATTTTTTAATAACACGATTAAAATAATTTTTTCGTTGAAATTAAAATCGTTCGGAGATATTAACAACGTGACACTTTAAATACCTTCGTTATGTATACGCGTACATATGTATATATGTATATAAAGAAAGTACGTGAAAAGACTAATCGAAGATCGTAGATGTTAATTATTATTATTATTTATTTTCATTATTATCAGCATTATCGTCATCATCATCATTATCATCAATATCATAATCATCACCATTATTATTATTATTAATAATAATAATAATAATAATTACAAATCATTTATTGCTAATTTTGATAATGAGTTTTGTCGTATCATTGTTTTCATAGAATCGTTCCTAAAGAAAAAAAAAAAAAAAAAAAAAAAAAGAGAAACGAAAAAAAGAACAAATTAATTAATAAATACAAAATACATACGCAAAACATGAAAGAATATAAGAGATAAGACAGGTACACATACGAATATAAAATAAAAAAGAAAATGATTAACTTGCGCGTTACATGATTTATAATTAAGATCGAACTGATGAAATGAACATTTAATTGGCTGACATTCGGGGTGAAAGATTTATCTTTTTATTCGATTATGGATAAACGATCTTCTTTAAAAAAAAAAAAAAAAAAAAAAAAAAAAAAAGAAAAGAAAAAAAAAAACAGAAAGTAAAAGGAAAAGAAAAGGAGAAAAAAAAGGAAAAAAGAATATCTTAAAAATAGAAAAAAATTAGCAGGTGTAATTAGTTAGGCAGGTGTTAAAAGAAAAGTCTGCTACCTCGATAATAAATTAGCAAAGAAAACTTTTCGAATAAGAAGAGGAAGAAGAAGAAGAAGAAGAAGAAGAAGAAGATGATGATGAAGAAGAAGAAAACAATTGTATTGTGTGAATAAATCTTTAAAGAGGAAGCTATGAAGAAGACTGCGACATGATTTAAGACTCTTTTCGAGTCTCATAAAACTTTCGACTTAGTTGAGTTCCTTACTATTATTCTAATGAGAAAGCAAACGTGATGATGATTCAAATAGTTAGTTAGTCAACGACAACAGACAACCAGGAAGATAGAGACTAGGAAAAGTATATATACAGGTTGTTGACAAATTTATCTGTCAAAAACAGCTGATCCACGAAATTTCTTTATAGTTTGAAACTTATAACATTAAGAATTAAAAATTACGAGACATAAAAATACAGGACGTCGATAAATTTATCTATCTAAATCAGCTGACTTTGACAAAAGAATTGTCAAAATCAGCTGACTTTGTTAAATTTCATTATAATTTGATAATTGATTAGAAAATATTAAAAAAAAAAAAAAAAAAAAAAGAAAAAGAAATGAGACAGAAGGGTATAGACGAGGAGACATTGACAAATTATATGTCAAAATCAGCTGACTTTGACGAGTTTCATATCAAAATTAGCTGATTTATCAAATTTTATTAACTTTTAAAATGAACTTATCATGATAGATAAGAAATTAATAGAGAAGATTAATAAAAGAGACAATATTTTTTATACACCCTGTATATCTCTCTAACCGGTGTTCTCTTTTCTTCATAATCATCGTCGTTGTTGCTTGTTGTTATTAATATCACGGACGATACTTTCACTCGGATATTATAAAGTTAGCGAAGGAAGAATTCGCTTTCTGAGTATATCTATATCGTTATTTCGTTATTTTTATGATCTAAGGAAGAAATAAAAAAAAAAAAGAAAATAAAGGATAATAAGAGTAGTGAAGCAGGGAGTTGGATATTAATAACAAATGAAATGTTTCTACAAGCTCGATATTTTCAATGAGGAAATACAATGTTTCTTTACGATCGAACGATCTTATTATTATTATTATTATTATTATTATTATTATTTTTTATTATGAGATTCCAATGAAAGAAAGAAGATCGTTTATCTATTTATCTATCTATTTATTATTTGCTTCTATTTCTTTTTTTTTCTTTTTTTTTTTTTTTCTGTGATGAAACATAGTTTCTATTCAATGAAAAAAAAAAAATTTCGAGGGAAACGTTGCCTCGAGTGTCGATTTAACGACGTTTGTAATTACGCCAAGTTTTTCGCGCGCGTAATCTGCGACATATCAATTAAGGTTTTTAGTCGTGCTGCTAAAAAAAAAATGAAATAAAAGAAAAGAAGAATACAAAACACATACATAAATGAACAAATAAATAAATAAAGTAAAGAAAAAATAAATAAAGGGCCGACCATAACCTACGAAAACCTAAACATATCACGAAGTGTGCTCTATATTAGCTGCGTTAACAAATTAATTAACGATAAGATTAGAAATTGGTAAAAGGTAAAAAAGAAGAAGAAAAACAAAAAAACAAAAAAAAAAAAACAAAAAAAAAACATGAAAAGAGACGGAGAGTCATATGTAAATAATATATTATGTATCAAGTAGAGAGAGAGCGTTCTCATATCATACAGGATGTGCTCGAGTATGGGGGATTAGTATTAAAGGGACGAGCTTCTTTTCTGTAATAAAACTCAGAGATTCGCCCCTTTAATTTGAAAACGAGAAAAACAAGAGAAAAAAAAAAGGAAAAAAAAAAGAAAAGAAAAACCAAAGAAAAAAACGGTTTAAAAGAGGAAACAAAAAAAAAAAGGAAAAGAGCCGCGCAAAAATCTTTCTCATCCTCTATATCCTTTTCCTTCCTATTTCCTTCGAATGAGAAGGAAAGTGAACTCGCGAAAAAATTCACTAATATATTACATATTAACGGGCTGTACGTACGCCGAAGAACACAAAAAAATGCATGTGTGTTTGTGTGTCCGTTCCTTGGCAAAGAACAGAGAGAGAGAAAAAAAAATTAAAATCAATAACAATACTAATGTATCTCTATCTCTTTCCAAAAAAAGATTCGAAGATCAATGAAGTCGAGTATCTATATAAATATATATATATATATATGCTCGAAGTCATAACAATTAACTTCGCTTCAATTAAACAAGAAAAGAAGAAAAAAAGAAAAAAACGTTCATTTTGCAATAATTAAAAGAAAAAAGAAAAAAAATAAAAAAAAAAAAAAAAAAAAGAAAGAAAAATGCGTACCTACAAATCGTTGTTGTATAATAACAAACAAACACATACATGCATACACACTCGTACAATAATCACCGAAATCCCTAAAGTCCATTTAGCCCATAACGCGCCTACAAATTATTGTAGTAAGTATATAATAATAATAATAATAATTATAATAATAATAATAATAATAATAATAATAATAATAATAATAATAATAATAATAATAATTAAATAACATGTGTAAAGAAGAAAAAAGTAACAACAAAATGTGAAGAAAAACAAAAAGGAAAAAAAAACAGAAAAAAGAAGAAAGAAAAAGAAAAAAAAAACCATAAGAGAAACGCCCAACTTTATCTCCTCTCCCTCGCGCATTTCCAAAAAATGGGTTTATTATATATCCATGTATGTATTAATATCAAAGCGTTACACGGTACTTTATTATACGATATATGATATACATCTATACACACACATACATACATATACACACACGCACACATACGCACACACACATATATATATATATATATATATATGTGTATGTGTGTGTGTGTGTGCGTATGTATATTATACGTGTATACCTGAAGAAAGAAAAAAAAAAAAAAAAAAAAAAAAAAAGAAGAAAAAGAAAAAAAAACGAACGAGATGTTGATTGTAAATGTTAAAAATAAACTGTGTATAAAAAATTCACCATGGAGTTATAAGAGTCAAATTTTATTCCCCTGTCTATTCTTTTTTTTTTTGTAGTTGTTGTTGTTATTCTTCTTCTTCTTCTTCTTCTTCTTCTTCTTCTTCATCTTCATCTTCATCTGCTCTTTTTCTTTATTCTCATATTCTTATAAAGATTATTTTCAACGACGAACACAATAATAACAACGACGAGTACGACGATGTTATAAAGATGGACGATGACCGCTGAAAAAAGAGAAAGTTAAGGAAAGGATAACGGTGGTGAGTTTGTTCTAGCGGTTTAATCGGAATACCCGATAGTATCGTCGATGACGAGACTACGTTTTTAGCCGAGTTAAAACAGGAATAGAAAGAAGATAGCTCTCTCTTTCTTTCTTTCTTTCTTTCTTTCGAGTCGAATGGGATCAATAAATCGACCCATCGAGTTTGAGCAGAAGCTATTCTACCAAGCGGCTAACTTTACCTTTCAAGGCACACATTGTGATATATGTAATATGTATTATACGTCTAAAACACTATTATAACACGTTCATTCCATTTTTGATTTCCAGGAACTAACTAATATTAGAATAGATAGAAATAGAGGAGTAATCTTTCATTTCTTTCTCAGCACAGCTACTTTATTAGTATAAAAAGCGTCTTTATAAAATAAATAAGTTATAGGGCTTCGAATGTGAAGAAGGGATGAAGAGGAAGGTTTCGTTTTTTTGTCTTTTCTTTTCTTTTTTTTTTTTTTTTTCTTTTTTTTTCTTTTTCTTTTGCATTCGTATCTTATCGCCGATTATCATTCGCTTTGATATTCCTTGAGATAATGAAAGATATTAATTTTCATCTGTTCTCTAAACTCTCTCTTTTTTTTCTTTTTTTCTTTTACTTCTTTCTATCACTTCTATCTATGAACATTCAAAATTCGATTTGTCGATTGTCGAGAGTACGAAACACGTTGATGATTATTAAAAACATTTGGAAAAGAATACGAATCGTTGAAATCCTCCTTTTGCTGACTTTGATTGGATATCCGCGAGATTTCGACGTCCAATTTCGCAACCCTTCGCTTCATGGCTGGTCAATATTTTGTCTGTCATTGTGTAGAGTTTTCCTGGGTACCCATTGCTTTTATAAAACTCATGAAAGTGATACGAGGTCGAAGGTCGTATCTCGCGGGACGAACACATAGCGTGATTAATATTGGTAACCACCGTTGCTGGCGTAACCCTGACCACCACCAGAACCGCCACTTCCAAAGCTGGGTGCACCGTAATTCGATGAGGGCCTACCGCCGCCACCTCCACCACCATTGGAATAACCGCCGGATCTAAAAGAAAAAAAAAAGAAAAAAAAAAAAGAAAGTACAAATTATGATTAGAATTTTCAGAGATTTCATGAAACATTCTATGATATAATTATAATTAAAGCTTACCCGCCACCGAAACCACCTCCGTGGCCACCTCCGAAGGAAGGTGCTCCATAGCTCGATGATATACCTCCGCTTCCACCGCCGGAGTATCCACCACCACCACCATTGCCTCCACCACGTGAGGGTGCGCCGTAACTGGAGGAGGGTGCTCCACCGGAGAATCCGCCACCACCGAAACCACCGCCACCTGAGTAGCCGCCACCACCACCACCACCGTTACCACCCCCAAAGGATGGTGCCCCGTAAGAGGAAGACGGTCTTCCACCTCCTCCGTTCGATGGTGCTCCGTAGCTTGAAGATGGCCTACCACCACCACCGCCAGAGTATCCACCACTTCCACCAGCACCACCACCGAAACCACCACCGAATCCACCGTTCGAGGGTGCTCCATAGCTTGATGAAGGCCTTCCTGCCGATGGTGCTCCATAACTGCTCGATATTCCTCCACCTCCTCCACCTGAGTAGCCGCCATTGCCGCCGCCACCACCTCCGGAATAACCTCCTCCACCACCACCACCTCGCGACGGTGCTCCATAACTCGAAGATGGTGCACCACCACCACCACCACCACCTCCAAATCCTCCGGAACTAGGAGCCCCATAACTAACAGAAGGTCCACCACCTCCTCCACCACCGCCACCGCAACTACCAAAACCACATCCGCCTCCTCCGGTTGGTGCTCCGTAGCTCGTCGATATTCCACCACCACCGCCACTACCTCCTCCTCCTCCTCCTCCTCCACCACCTAGATTCGGTGTTCCATAACTAGTAGAAGGTGGCAGATAACTACCACTGAGTGGTGCTGAAAATTAAAAGTTTTTTATTTAACTCAATTATCTTTCGTGAGGATTAATGCATGATGAATAATCGAAAGTCCCTTGATTATCGTTCGAATCGTTCGTGTTCTAGAGTATGACCTACTGCTGAACTAGATAAGCAAATCTCTCTCCTCTTCTTTAACTATCTCTCTCTCTCTTTTTTTCTCTCTCCCTCTCTCTCTCTCTCTCTCTCTCTCTCTCTCACTCCAAAGAGTTTACCAAGACTCGGTGAAAGTAACCAGGGTAATACCTCGGTAAGAGACGGTATACTTTATCGGAAGCTTTAATTTATCCTCTCGTTCACTTTCCTAGATCCTAATTACTTTCGTAAGCTCCTTCTTATTGCGAATTTTTATAATTTATAAAAGAAACGATTCGCGGCAATTATGTCCCCATGGAAAATGAAAACTCATCGGGATTAGAAAGATTCCGATATCGTCTCTATGGACTTTGCGGTCTTGCGGTTTTACTGGCATTGAAAGTGATCAAGGTGATCTCGAGATGATTGAATGACGTGCCTACGGAATAACTTAATCGATACGCGAGATTACAAAAGTAAAACGAAATAGCGAGTCATAAAAAAAAGAAAAATATAATAATAATAAATAGTGATTCCTCTTCGAGATAAAAATAATTTTCAAATTTGAAGTGATTCTAACGAAATATAAATTAATCAATTTAATCAGAATCTATGTTGGTCCAAATTCGATAATAATTATTTCCCGTATTGAAATAAAATAATTTTCAAATTTGGAATGATCCTAACGAAAAATAAATTCATCAATTTAATGCGAATCTACGAATAACTATGACAAAAGTAATTATTCCGAGTCAGTTCTCTATTCGATTGGTTACTCCGTCTTATTCGTAGATTCGTGCATTGTTACAAATTTTTTTCGTAAACTCGTACTTAATCTTAATCGAACGAAATACTAGTAGATTAACAAAAAAAAAAAAGAAAAAAAAAATATTCTCGTTATATAAATAAATATATTCTTGTTTTTTTTTTTTTTGATTTCACAAAAATGACTTCGTTACGGTACACAATTGCTGAAGAAGAGAGAGAGAGAGAGAGAGAGAGAGAAAGAGATTACACGAAAGATAATCGTTTCCGTAATAAAAGACGGATGGTAATCAAAAGTTAATGATGTCCAATCGTCGTGGAAACTCGTATTGCTACATGTAGATACAAGACAGTGATCAGAGGCTGATTCATTGATAACGTAGCTTGTAACGCCAAGGAAGAGCAATTACTTGGTCAATCTCGTAGTTCGTGTATGTCGAAAGGATGAATTAAATAATAATGACGAATAAAAAGATAAATAAATAATGATAATAAACAAAAGATAAAAGAGAAACGAACAATGCAGACGAGACGTGTTAAATGATTTAAGAAAAGGATCTCGATAGTGCATATCTCCGATGCAATTAGTACTGATTTGTACGTACGAGTACGAAGACAATCGAGTTGCTCTAAATTCTCACGGCGTAACAATGCTTTTGCTGTGCTTAGAAACGTTACACATGCGTACATATATATATATATATATATATATGTAGAAATGGTAAACACTTTCGAAGTGCTTAGAACCTGCTATGTATACATAGATCCTAAACGAGAGATTACGAGCCACGGTTTGCGTTCATCAGAAATACATGCCACGCTTGTGTATTCGGTTCGTAGAAACGAAATCGGTGAATTGCTTTGGAATTTGAATTTTTACAAGATTGATGAGAAAGATATCGTACCGAATGAGGTCACGGTCGATGAACTTTACGTCGATTGAACTTTAAGACAAATTAAATATTCGAAAAAAGAAAAAAAAAAAAAAAAACAAAATGGACACAAATTTTCAATAGAAAAACGAAATCCACATTAATCCGACATTAATTTTCCTTCCTCGTATATATTGTCAAATAAATTGATAAACGAGGATTTATCTTCGTACGGGCAAAATAAATGAAAATTCGTCGAAGATTCGATATCAAAATGAAAATTTTCTATCCAATACGAATTTTCTTACCTTCACCGCAAACAGACGTAAAAATTGCAGCCGTGGCTATTAGGGTAGCCATCAAGGATGATGGCCAGCTATTAGCAGATCTCATGTTGCTGGATAAGATCAATAATTAGATCTATGAATAGAGAAGAAGATCGGCAAAAAATTATGCCGATTCGCGTGCACGCGATCGTTTTACTCACGATACGTATTTGTCGCGTGTCGAACACGTGTTCACCCGTGCGAGAATGGAAACGACGGACTCGAAGAACGTGGAGACTCGTCGAAGCGTGTAGTAAACAACAACAACGCGTCGACAAGATGACCCGTTCGTCTTACCCGTACGATTTCGTCTAACGTGTTTCAAACTCAGTCGATCTCGCTTATATAGTTGTCCGTCTTTCGGAGAAAGTCCTCACGGGAGTGCAAGAGGATGCGCTAGCAAACTGGCTAAGACGTTTCTTGGTGAACGTCGGGAGGAGGAGGAAGGGGGGGGAAGGGAGGGGTGGGTGGGGGGTCGTTGGATCAGCAAGGGGATGCCAAGGGGCAGGGGAGAACTTCTCTGCCAAAGATTGTAGGGGGGCACCTTCGTGTGTGTGCATTTCGTTTTCTGAGTTCTAAGATGATAATCAAGAAAGAAACACTGGCATTAACTTCGTTTCAATAAGATGTTCTAATCATTTTCTATTTTAATATTTCATTTCTAAACATTTATCATATTTATTTACAATTATTCTAATGATTTTATCTAATGACATTACGTATACGTAACGTATCATTTATATTATATATAAATTATATCGTCATTCATGAAAAATCTTTCATTTTATATCTATTGTATTATTTTTCAATGATTCATTTATTATATATGATATTTGAAATAAATTATGTCACATTGATATATATATATATATATATGTTATATCTAATATTAATAAATATACTTCTCCAATCTGTCATTTATATTATGTAATTTAATTTATCCATTTTACGAATATTCCAATAATTTTTATACTTATACATATTGAAATAAATTATGTCAAATTAATTTTAGAAATGAGTAAATAATATTACGTCTCATCTTATTCGAAATAAATCCTATCAATATATGTATATATATATATATATATTGTGTGTGTAAATTAATCTGAAAGAAAAAAATTAATTAATTCAATAATTAAAAGGTCTCCTTCTTTATTCCTAATCTTTCCTTTATTAAAAATAGACGATATTACTATAGATGATTCAATCGTTGAATATATACTTCAAAATAAAAAAAAAAAAAGAAAAAAAAAGGAAAAAAAAGAAAAAAAAAAGAAATAAAGAAAAAAAAAAAACACGTCCTTTTCAATTTGTTCCTATTTCAAGGCTGACGCCATCACATTTTCATTTTTCTTTTCCCCATAATCTCGCACGATTATTTTATTTCAGAGTCATGCTAACTCGCAACGATCTCGATTTCTCGAGTATGGATGGGAACGACATCGTTGAGACATGGTTAGAGACGCGCTTTGACGGCCTTGATGTCATCCTGGATGGAGGATCGCTCGAGAAAGATCATCATGACGTAAAGAAAAGAACGTATCTTATAGATCTTACACTTACGTTGCTTAGTTTTCGTTATCTAAATCATTAGGTAATTATCTAAATTATTTAGGTCAGACGTTAGATTAATTCTTAATGTTCCTTTAACTCAATCGAAGCATTTAAATCTTTAATTAGTAAATGAAAAATCACGTATAGATTTATCTATTCAAAATATGATTATTTTAAAGTTGTTCGAGTAATAAAACGACATTTATTTTTAATACAATTTCATTTGTTATTTTATTCAGATCTTTCGTTTAAATCCAATTTTATTATAACTGTCAATTATATTCATTTTAACATTCAATCTGATAATATATATATGTTCATGTAAAATATATTGATATTTATAAATAAATTAATATAATATATATATATATATATATATATATATATAATTCATTATCTTAGTCATCTGCACGATCAATCGAGCCTCATTAGCCTTGACGAATTCAAAGAACGTGCGAACTGCCGTTGACTCGTAATCACGCAAGAATAAAAGAGAGAAAGAGAGGGGGGGATAAAAAAAAAAGTATTAAAATCTCAGCATGCACGAGCTTATCAAGGAAGGAGAACGACGGTTTGTCGTCTGGCGTTGGCACGAAATTATGATCTTATTTAACAGTTGCAGTAAAAGAGAATTTGAACAATGTTAGAAAATTTAGTTAAGAGAAAATAGTATTCATCTCTCTCTCTCTCTCTCTCTCTCTCTCTCTCTCTTTCTTTCTCTCTTTTTGATTATATCACCAAACACAGAATTTCTAGGGCAAGTATTAGATTTGTATCGCGTGAAAACATTAGATTAAACACTATGATCGAATTTATTTGATCGTTTAATCTACAAAATACAAATGTCGAATCTATTAAAGATTAGTATAGATCGAATATGTCTGATGGTGTGTCTGTGAAAGAGATCACACAATGGGATTTCATCACTGTGCATAAATAGATCTCTATCTTGTAATACGTCGTGGAATGGCTAATTCCTCTCTCTCTCTCTCTCTTCCTCTCTGTCTAATGCTTTTGAATTGCATAAGAGAAGAGACGAGAGAAATTAAATTCGATGATATTTCAAGATCTAACTTTTATCCTCAGCATTTCCTATCTCATTGACAAACATGAAGGAAGGAACTTAACTCGAGTCGATATTTTCCCACGCAGTTGTCTCCTTTGGGAAATAAGATAGAAGAGAAGGAATAGAATAGAAAGAAACACATACATACATACATACATACATACATACATAAATATATATATGTATGTATACATACGTACGTCAGTGTATATGTAAGTATATATGTATAGATAAATATATCATTGAGAAAAGGTATTACTAATTTAATCCAATAATTAAGAATAAAAATATCTAAAGTGAGGATAATCAAAAATTGAATCGCTTCTCAAAGGTATTCTCAAAGCGAACTTTTTTACCGATATAGATAAATATATCATTGAGAGAATGGATTACTAATTAATCCAATAATTAAGAATAAAAATATTTAAAGCGAGTATAATCAAAAATTGAACCGCATCTTAAAGGTATTCTCAAAGAGAACTCTTTTACCGATTGCTGAAATAACTCTTGCTAAATCGTCGATTTATTATTGCTATTGCGTATATGCAATAATAATAACGAGCACGAGACGTTGTTGATGCATCATCCACCTATGACAAACGTTGCGGTAATATAAATAGTTGGCCCAGTTTCGTATCTTCTTTATCGTTTAACTCTAGATAAAGTAAGTGTCATTGATTTACAACACATATAAAGAATAATAATGGATACACTTTTAAGAAAAATAATATGATCATGGTCGATCGATCGATCAATCGTTCAATCGATCCTTTGCTTCCTGATATAAATCATGCTTTTTCGACCTCGAAACTCGATCGAAATTAATTCAACCGAATGATCTTCAAAGACATCTCCGATGTATACTAATTTTCTCTCTGTCTCTCTCTCTCTCTCTCTCTCTCTCTCTCTTTCTCTTTGCAACTTACGACAAACTCATAGATAATGAGGCGATCGTGCATGAGAAGGAAAAAAGGGAAAAAATAGTAAAAGAAAAAGAAAGAGAGAAAGAGAGAGAGAGAAAGAGAGAGAGAGAGAGAGAACGATGATGATAATGGCTGGAGGGTAGGAAAAAGCGAAAGTCACGGGTGGGCTGTCTCATCTATCGATGTAGCTAAGATCCTCGACACAAAGATGGAGCATTGTATGAGAGCACTATGTTCTGCCCTAGATAATTAATATCCATGCTTACGTCTCGTTTTACCACGAATAAGAATCGAGAAGGCGAACGTGTTGCCTTTTAGAATCCCACCTCCTTCAATATTTCCATCTTTCTTCATAGCACATCATATATACCTCTATCTCACTCTTTCTCCTTATCTCTCTCTTTCTCTCTCTCTCTCTTTCTCTCTTTCTCTCTTTCTCTCTCATCTTCTTCGACAAGAGAATTGCTTCATTTCGACGTCGAGCTAATTGATTAAAGGGATTATATGCCGCGAAGGAGCTACGAGGCGTCACGGATCTATCTATCCTGCCGACCGATTTTCTCACTCAAGAGGAACAAATGTGGTAAGAGTGAATGAGTGAAAAAGAGAAAGATAGAGAAAGAGAAAAGAAGAGAAAGAGAAAGATTGTGTGTGTGTGTGTGAGAGAGAGAGAGAGAGAGAGAGAGAGATGATTTTGTGTCGCAAGTCTAGTTTCGTTTCTTCCTTCAACTTCTGCGCTTGCCCTTCCTCAAAAGATCGATCCAGGTATATGTACGTAATACGCTAGTACCCGTCTCTATCTTTCATTCTCTTTTTCGTACTTCTTTTCTTTTCCTTCCTTTCTTTCTTTCTTTCTTTCTTTCTCTTTCTTTTTCTTTTTTTTTTCTTTTTTTTTTTACTTTTACTCCTTTTATCTTTCTTCTTCTTGATTCTTCAAAGAAACGAATCCAATCTCTACAGATAATACTTATGAGAATCATTTTGGATTAACGCTTGGTGATTTATCGATCATGGTGGATTTCGAATTGGGTCGTACAACATCACTCGAACGATCCCTTCTATCGGATAAGATATCGGTATCACGTTTTACTTAAGAGAATACTCTGAGATATATTATATGTTTAATATATCCGTATATTTGTAGATATGTATGATATGATTATTTTCAATGAGAACAATTATTTTCATATATTATTGCCGACAAAAATTGATCCAATCGAAAAGTCTAAAAAATAATTGAATCAAATTATTTATTTCAGATTTTTCCACAACATAGTTGAACAAAGGACAATGATGATGATAATAATAATAATAATAATAATAATAATAATAATAATAATAATAATAATATTTTAAGTAATTACCTTTATTAATTCTCATAGATTGAATAATATTTTATTCTGATTTAATTATCGGATAAAATGTAATTTATTTAAATAAACAAAATAAAAATGGTATAAGATTTGGGTCACTTTAGTAATTAATTAAACGACAAGACCCTTCCCAAATGGCTTCATCGATTCTTTCTCTAATGTAGTACTTCCGGAATTCGAGTCTCTATATAAGGACGATACGTTTCTGAATAGAACTAAATAATATATTATATTTGAATTTAAAATTGTGAAAGATATTAGTATGAAAAATATTAATAATGAACGATCGATTGCATTGTTATAATGTATTGGAAATATTATGAATAAATAATGATGAGAATATATAAAGAAGAATGAAAATTACAGTAACAGCACCACGACCTTTCTCGATACAATCGAACAATATATAATAATTAGATACTCGTAGGAATAATCGAGGAAGACGAAAGGACCTTGAAATTAATGAGATCCATTCGCCATTCGCTGCACGCTACAATTTTTACGATAATTATTCTCTCCCTGTATTTTTTTTTCCCTTTTTCTTTTTTTTTTTTTTTTTTTTTTTTTTTACTTTTTCTATTCTTCCTTTTCTTTTCCTTTCATTTTTTTTCCTTCTTTTTTTTTTTTTTTTTTTTTTTTTTTTAAACCTGAAGAACGAATAAAGACACATCTATTAAAAGTTAAAAGTATTAAAATAAAAGAATTCAAAGAAGTTCGTCAAGAGAAATCATTTCTTAATTTGATTTCTCAAGGACTAAACTCATCTCTTTCAACAAAAATGATTAGCCATTATAAGTAGCTATAATATAATACAATTCTTCAAGGCTATCTCATAATCTTTCATGATTTCATTAATCTTTCGTAGAATATATGAATTGTTTCTTTATATAGATATACATATATAAAATACAAAGATTTCTCGATCGAAATTTATCTTTAATTGGATAAAAATTATATTCAAGTTTAAATGACGATAGTATTTTTAATTATTAGATCAAATAAAAATAATTTATTAGGATCGTTTAATGGATTGATCCATTTGTCAATTTTTCGATTGATATTTGTCAATATTTTCTCTCTCTCTCTCTCTCTTTTTTTTTCTTTGTTTTTCCTTTTCATTGTTGTACCCTTTTATATTACCATATCTAAGGGTTGTAATTCATTTAATAAATATCATTATCATTATCATTATCATTATCATTATCATTATCATTATCATTATTGTTATTAGTTAGAGCCACGAGTAAGGAGGTGTTATTTTTATTATTAATCAACTTAATGACACTTTATCAAAATTTATCAAATATTATTATATAGAAACATGTGAAATTCTTCGACATCGTATTTATTCAGGTCGATGAGCTAAGTAACTCGAAATAACTCATTGTGCATCGACCTTCTCTCTCTCCCCCCTTCCTTCCTATATCTCCCACTTATGAACCCTCGTGCGTTCACCACCTATTACCCTCCTCTTCCTCCTCCTTCTCCTCTTTTACCTCCTCCTTTTCCTCCTCCTTTACCACCCACCATGTATCCCAGAACGTGCTCGATTTATATCGAGTCCAGGATTACGTCATCATGAGGACCTGGTCGATGTCATCGACAGACGGGTAGAACTCACATAATTAAAACGTCCACCTGGAACGTAAATATTAACTCCACGTAACGATCGATTGCAATCTACAACTACGAATTCACGCATGTAGCTATCACGAAAAATAAAAATAAAAATAAAAATAAAAAAGGAATACAAGAAAGAACACGATTACGAAATCATTTGTCTTGAACTACTTACGAAGATTAACAAGATTTAACAAATTTATCTATCATTTTATATATTATAATAATTACTGAATGACACATATATATATATATATATATAAAAAGAAAAAGAAAAAGAAAATTTTTCTCCACTTTACTTACTCTTAAAAAATTTCCTTTAACAGAAACAAAGATTGAAATCTCTTGAGAGACAAATATTTATTTCTCGTACTTTAAGAAATACGAAATTAGAAGTTCTAAAATAGATATAGAAATATTGTAATTATAATATCGTGAATGGCTTTGAAAATTAGACGTAAGTATAAACACGAGTCTATAGATTGGTAAGTTAGAAACAGGATGACTGTGATGCTGGTGAATTGGAGGTGAATAGGAGATGAATAGGAGGTTAGTTCGACGGATCAGTTTCACGGTGAGGTCCGATAATGAGACCATGAGAGAAAGGAAATTTCCCTGGCACGTTGCAATGACGCTGAACATCTTCGCAAATCTCTTGGCACTTTTCGTTCTTCGTTTAGCTAACGTAACACATTGGACGTTTATTATTTACATTTTAATATTCATCTATGTATCCATCTCTTTTTTTCCACCTTTCACGTCCACTTGTTAGTTGATATTTTATACTGATGTTTTACTTATAAGGTAGAAGAACTTATCCCGTTGGATCTACATTTTGCGATCTACATTTCTTACGTTTTCAACGTTCCACTTCTCGATTATCGTGATCTACAAACGAGAATAATTTAACAATATCTTTTATACGATATATATGAATCATTTTAGTCAATTATTTAAAAAATAAGTGATAAGTTTTGGATATCCGATTGAAAAAAAAAAAAAAAAAAGAAAAAAAAAAAAGAAAGAAAACAAATAAATAAATCAAAAAAGAATTTGTCGATAATAAAGATATAGTAAGTACATATTATATTGATCGTCAAATATGACGCGCGTTTTCCTTCGTAATAATCGATAGCATAACTACGAGAAAACGATTGTTCTCCCTATCTCTCTCTCTCTCTCTCTCTCTCTCTCTCTCTCTCTCTCTCTCTCTCTCTCTCTCTCCCTTTCCTTCGTAGTGCATACAAACGCGACATTAAATTTTCTTTCCGCGCGTCGAACTCGCGAAGATAGACGATGGAATTCTTAAGTAGACGAGCTGAAGCGAAATAAGTCGTAAAGCATCGAACGAAACTGAGCTTTCACTAAACTATAGGCTACGAGAGAGAGAGAGAGAGAGAGAGAGAGAGACAGAGACAGAGAGAGAGAGAGAGAGAGAGAGAGAAAATGTAAGAGCATACACGCGTGTTACTTTCTTCCTCGACGATGCAAATACAACTACGTTGTGTAAAATGATGCCACGGTTAAACGATGGTCGTTTTATTTTTCTTTTTTTTTTTTCTTTTTTTTTTTCTTTTTTCTTTTTTCGTACGATATTGAAAGAAAGTAAAAGTTCCAAAGACCATTCGCTTTCTGTGAAGGAAGATAAAAAAAAAAAAAAAAAAAAAGAAGAAAAAAGAAAAAACAAAAAGAAACAAAAAGAAAAGATTAACCACAACTTCGTTTGGACATTAATTTATATCAATCTTACATAATAATCTCATTTCTGTGCCATTGAAAAAGAAAGAAAGAATGAATGAAAGAAAGAAAAAAAAAAACAAAAAACAAAAAACGTAAATTAAATTATGGTGAAAGTATACGAACCAAAAAAAAAAAAAAAAAAAAAAAGAAGACTTATTAAAATTTGATTGGATTCGATATTTAGATTAATATTCGAGATGTTTTTCATCAACGAAAAATAAATGACATTAAATAAATTCATCCGTTAGTCCAACTCAAATGAATAAGATTTGTCGAATATAAATCATGAATGTATTTTCCATTAAATATTACGAAAATCTTACAAAAGCAAATCCTTCGAAAATCTTTATGGATTTTCAATTTTTCATGAGCTTACGATCTTATCTTTATTTATCAAAACGTAAAAAATTCTATTGCCAAGGGAATCGTTTAATACATTTAACAATTATCTGATTGTATTTTTAATTAAAATACAATATTAATCCATCAAAGAAAAATATCATACAATATGATAAACTATCGTTATAATTAATCTCAATAATTATATACAAATCTATAATAAATTGTTTCTTATGGATTAATGATATGAAATATATTAATTGATAATTGTCAAATATAACATTGAGATTATTTCAGTGATAAAATTCTAATACGATCCTAATTCCATGTTTAATTTTTTCTTTTTCGAAATATACAGAGGATCCATTGATTGATCAGAGAATGTATCACGATAATTGATCGCAAACACGTTAATATGAATTCTTCAAGAGAGAGACAAAATAGTGCAAATGAAATTTCTACACATTTTCTCAGATTTTCATAGGACGACGATAGATCAATCAATATTTTCATTTTATCACAACATCACAATATTGTAATTTTAATAAAAGAAAATGATCCTCTTCATTTTCTATCGTAATTATTTTAAATGATCGAACGAAATTCTTTTATGAAGAAATAATGATCGATTTTCAAAATCTTCTCAGCCCTTCGTAATATAACTGTTATATGAAAAAATATAATCGAAAGAAATGGATATTTTTTTTTTTTAAAGTTTGCGATTATACTATCGAATTTAGCCGTCGGCAAAATTTCGTAATCGTTGCAGAGGGTGTAGACACTAAAGAGGGTATATGTGTATGTGTACGTACATACGATACATACAAGAGAAAAAGAGAGAGAGAGAGAGAGGAGAGAGAGAGAGAGAGAGAGAGAGAGAGAGAGAGAGAGAGAGAGAGAGAGAGAGAAAGAAAAACATAGCAGCCACCCTTGACTGATTCGCGAGGTGGCCCTGGGGGGTGGCTCGTAGGCGTGGCAAGTAAGGGTGGAAGGCGTGGTTAGTCTGGATCAATAAAACCACCCCCGCGGACTTACGGAGAGGGCTTTCCGCGTGCAACGTCCCTCTGCGTTTTCGGAGAGGTGAGTGAGTTGAACTGAAATCCTCCGCGCGCGTGTGTGTGTGTGTGTGTGTGTGCGCGTGTGTATGTGTGTGTGACAGAGAGAAAGAGAGAGAAAGAGAGTGCATAAACTCTGCCAAACCACATCGATCCCTCTAACTTCCCTTCTCTTTTCCTACTCTCACCCTCTCACCCTCTTTTTCACTCTTGACGATCGTCGAAGGTACCGCCATGCCATCGTCCGCCCTGAAATTACAGAAGAGACTTCATTCTGAGCACGAAGCCACGTGAACTCTCGCACGCAATTTTCCCTCGCGGAGAAACGGTGAAAGGATTCCCTCTCTCTTGCTCTTGAACATCAGAGTTCATCTCTCGTATTTCTTTCTCTTTCTCACCCTTTGTCCATCCATCTGTCTCTATCTTTTTTTACTTTCAAGATATGATATAAATATACGACTGCTATCATATTATATTTTTTTTTATAAATAACCTGTCTCACCCTCTGTCTCAGTCTCTGTCTGTCTCTCTTTTTCTCTTTCTCTTTCCCTCTTTCTTTCTTTCTTTTTCTTTCTTTTTTTTTTTTTTTTTTTATTTTCAAAATATATATTTGTAACTCCTGATCTCATTATATATTTTATTTATAAATTAAATATATAACTTCCTTCTCATTCATTCTCTCTCTCTCTCTCTCAATTTTTATTATCATTCTTTCATTTTGCTATTTCGAATTTTAAAAAAAAGAAATCACTTTCTATTCCTAAATTTGATTCACTGATTAGGACTTAAGATTTCGTTTTTATTTCAAAAGAGAAAAAAAGAAGGAAAGAAAAAAAATGCATTCTCTTACAATCGTAAGAACGAGAAGAATAAGATACTCGATTCGTAAAATATACTTTCGATGTATCGATATTACGAAAATAATTCTTCGAAACAAATAGTATAACTTTCGTTCATGTTGGACTGTCTATCACGCTTCATTAAATCGCGGAATCTTTAGTCATTCTTACGTAATACGACTTGGAGATGTACAGCTAATGATTCTATTCTGTCGATGCACTTTCTACTTCCTCTTTTGACCAATTGTTTACGGTCTATTAGCTTCGACTGTGTTAATTGTCAATTAAAAAAAAAAAAAAAAAAAAAAAAAAAAAAAATGGAATTAAATAATAAAATTAAAGAAGAGAACAAAAAAAAGAAAAAAGAAAAAAAAAAAAAAGAAGAAGAAGAAGAAAGAAAATCACACGCTTTCTATACTTTGAATTAAATTGTTAATTAAACTTACAAATATAAGTACAAACAAAATACGAGAAAGTATTTATTTATAAAAGTGCATAATGTATAACAACATTTATTCATATGCACATATATATATAAACGAAGGATCAAAAAGAAAAATGATATAGTAAAATTTCTCGACAAAAAAGATACTACGTGACATACAAAAATTGATATTAATTTAATCCTCTTATGACTTTGTTCCTTTTAATTTTTTTTTTATTTTTATTTTTATTATTATTATTATTATTTATTTATTTATTTATTTATTTATTTCTTTTTTTTTTTTTTTGATAAGTTTTAGACACCTCATAAAGATTTATAACATGTGTATGTATAAGAACGAATCGACGACCGTGGCCTGTATGAAATCGATCAGCGACGGCCTTAAAACAACAACACGTGTATGTGATATGAATATACCTGTCTGTCAGAAGTATATAAGTAATAAATATACATATACATAGATGTTATGAGTATCGCGAGAAGCTGTTAACTCGATCGATGTAGAAAAATGTATAAAGATAGTTATGTGCTAGTATGCTAATATGTAATCATACTTAAAAAAAGATCTACGATGAAAAAGTTCGACTTGGAAATAATAAGTTTTGTCTTGTCTTACACGCCAGGTCAAAGTTCATTCTCGTACACCGATCATTCTCTGTATGAATATGTTACTTCAACCCGGAACTCTTTCCTTCCTAAACACTCTCGGTACACTGCGCTTGTTTGTACTTTGTTAGAATATTTAAAGAGTTACGGAAATTTTCGTCATTGATTTTCTATTCATTTCTTGTAAGAAATACCAAGAGAAACTTTCTAACTCGTAAAAATTATAACAAAAATTTACAAAATAATTTCAATTATCATTTTTTTTTTTCAATGATCCTTATAATTTCTCTTTTTTTTTTTCTTCTTCTTCTTCTTCTAAAAACGTGACGAATACTCGTCTAATTGGCGAAAAACTCATAGAGTACACATATAATTTGCATAATTTGCATTACAGTCGACATTTGCTTTGACCTTGACCTTTTGTTATTTTAAAAGGCACATTTAGATACATACGTAGTGTCAGGCAACTTTGTCCAAGCCATTAGATCATTTGGATTCAGCATAATAATGCTCGAAATCGTTTACGTTGATCAATGTGACGACTTTCTCAAATTATCCTCTAGTCTAAATTCCATCGTTTCTTCTTACGACGAAATAAAAAAAAAAAGAAAAAAATTAAAAAAAAAAAAAAAAAAATGAAGGATGAAGAGAGAAAGAGAGAGGGAAGAAAATAAGTCTCGCTTGACAACGACGTAATTGCATGAGATAACTTAATTAAGAAGATCTTTTAATCAGATAACATCCTTAGCAAATAAATGGGAGAAAGAGAGAGAGAAAGAGAGAGAGAGAGAGAGAGAGAGAGAGAGAGAGAGAGAGAGAAAGAGAAATGAAGAGAAAGATAATGTAACAATGGCGGATTAAAAAAAGAGAAAGAGAAAATGAAAGTAAAAATTCTCCTGAGACAAATTGAAATTGCCAATATTAAGTTATCCACTTCAAATGCAACACAGTAATATTATTTTCTATACGATCATTTTGATATTATTTAAAGATAAGGATAACAAATAGAAAAGCTCAATTCTATTTTTGTAATAATACGAAGAAAAACTTTGTCAATGTTCAAAGTACTAATAGAAAGTAAGAGAGCGAGAGAGAAAGAGAGAAGAAAAGAGAGAGGGAGTAGAAAGAAGTAGAAAGATGAAAGAAAAATAGAAAGGGTCATAGTAAGAGTGAGAGAGAGAAAGAGAGAGAGAGAGAGAGAGAGAGAGTAAGAGAGAGAGAGATAAAGAGAGAGATAGACCGAAAGAAACAAGGGAAAACTCTTTAATGCATACCTGCCAGAGGCAGAAGAGAGAGAACGTGTTCCCTCCCACGAAAGTAAAATAAATTATTGTGAGCGGAGGTAGTCTTTGGTGAAGTAGTATATGTGGGGTGTTAGCAACCCCCTCTTCGAGTGTATTCCTTTTTACTATCCCCACCCTTCAGGTACTGTTAGAATTCTCATCCCCCACCAGCAAAAGCAAAAGCAAAAGCAACAAAGCAACAGCAATAGCAGCAAGCAAGCAAGCAAGCAAGCAAGCAAACAGGCAGACAGACAGGCAGGCAGGCAGGCAGGCAGAAAGGCAGGCAGAAAGGTAGGCAGGCAGGCAGGCAGGCAGGCAGGAGGATCATCGATTCTCCAGCACCTCCGTCGTCATTCGTACGACGGCGTACCTAATATAATATTCTAGGCAATTACAGTGTTTGCGGATCAAACACAGAGGGACCGGTTTCATCCCCTCCGTTCGACGAAAGTCTTCAACCCCTACGATTCACAAGGGCTCCCGGTATGCTGAGAAACGTGCGGGTGGTGACGACTTTCGAGGGGTCGCCAGAAATAGTCCCTTTTGCTTGCTTGCTCTTGTCATATCTCTCTCTCTCTCTCTCTCTCCCGCTCTCTGTCTCTCTGTCTGTCTGTCTGTCTGTCTGTCTGTCACTTCCTATGTCCTATCTCCATTTTTTTTCTCTCCTACCGTTTAACGACGTCATTTCGCTCGATGTTTAGCCAGCCGACGATTCCTAATTTCTCGACGATTTCAATGCGTTTCTGGAAGTAACGGAAACTCCTTTTAAAGAAAAAGAATATTTTTAATAATAATAATAATAAAAAAGGAGGGAAAATAAAAATGGAAAAAAAAAAAAAAAAAAAAAAAGAAAAAAGGGATGATCTTTAGCATGATTTTAACAAGATGACGATATCTCGAGGTGAAAATTATCAAAAAAATTTCCTTCCTTTCCCTTCTTTCTCCCTTATGTATATAAAAAAAAGATCGTCTTTTCATTCCCTCGAGGAAAAGAAATAGAATTCAAAAACTTCAAAAATCGATTCTTCAAACGTACTAGGTCTTTTTAATTTTTAGGAGGGGAAAAAAAAAAAAAAAAACAAAAAAATAAAGAAATAAAAAATAGAAGCCTAATCAATATACATTTATCTTTATAGATTACAAAGCGTCTTTCTCCTAGTACGTTCGCGGCCTCTTAAATCCCAATATAGTCGCTTGGAAAGTCGTTTCGCCTGCGCCATTTAAATCGGACAATTTACAAGTCAAATACATAGAGAAGACCACTACCACTAATACCACCATCATTCGCTATTCTCAAACGGAAATTACACTTTATAGTAGGATCGTCCTTTCGAAAGTTTGTCTCTCTCTTTCTTTCTCTCTCTCTCTCTCTCTCTCTCTATCTATCTCTCCTCTTTCACTCCTTTGCTACGTGCAAGACAAACATAAAGAAAGAAAGAAAGAAAGAAAGAAAAACAAGAAAAAAAAAAAATCGAGAAGATGCAAAAGAATCAATTCTACAATTGTTCGTCTTTCGATAATTGAAATGATAAAAAGAAGAACAAAAAAAAAAAGAAAGAAAGAAAGAAAGAAAGAAAGAAAAAAAATGAAATATAATAAAACAGAATTGTTAGCTCGAAAAGGAGCAAGGGACAAAAGAGAAAGAGTATAACAAACTTATTGCAAAATTATTCCAGAGTCATCTTTCCCATGTGTAATTTTCTTTTCTTTCTTTATTATCCACATGTTCTCTCTCGTCTTCTCTTTCTTCTAGACGGAGTTTGTTGTTTGTGTTGACTTTTTTTTTTTTTTTCGACTGTTTCGTACGAAGAGAAGAAGCCCATGGTGGACGTACGTTCCGCTTTTTAATTGCGCCTCTCTAAGTCAACGCGGGCTCGGTTGTTGCGAGAGATTTATAGTCTAACGTAGGAGGTTGCAATGTGGATGGTTGTGCTCGCTCGTTCGAACAAAGTCTTACTTCACACACGGTTCCCATAAGTGTTTTCTTTCTCTCTTCCTCCCTCTCCCTCTCTATCTCTCTCTCTCCCTCTCTCTCTCTCTCTCTCTCAACTTTTTTTTCTCGTTTATTCCTCATAAGGAAGAAGTGAAACGGATAAACGATCCGCATCGTCTTCCTCGAAAATGTTGAGACGTGTCAGTGTCCTTATTATCGTTCGTCGTGTTATATATCTTTCAAATCTCGAATAAAACATTCTCTTTAAACTACGTTACCTATCAATTAAATTCATCTACATACTTCAAAATAATATCATGAATATAAATCGACCATTTTTGAAAATTAAAATAATATAAAAATAATATAATTAAATGTATCATCGTGTCAATATAATTAATTTTATTTAATTTAATTTTACGATAATAATAAGTTTTATATACTCGATCGTTATTATATAATTTTCGAAACAATTAAAAATTTTTTACGAATTTATTTAAAAAAAAAAAACTTTCAAATAAATTAATAAAAGAGAAATATATTATCTTTATATACGACGTTATCTTAATCGTAATCATATTAGCATGACATAAAACAACGTAAGAAGAAAATGTATACGCGCGCGTTGATATCTCCTTATCGTGCTTGCAAAGCTGTCCGATCGTTGAAAGATCGCTTATACTAATGTCCCTATCACGCTTAGAAAGTCCTTACAAGGAAGTCCTTTTAACTTTCCCATCCGGATACTCGTGAGAGTCTGTTTATTATTCTAATCATACTATTTCGCAAACCCTTATCTAAACGTTATACGTCGCAATATGGAAATATTGCGAGCTATCGATCCTTTTTATATTTTCTAACTAAATAAGATACGATGTGTAGCATGATGATCACAAGGACAAAAAAAAAAAAAAAAAAAAAAAGAAAAAAAAACAAAAAGCAAAGAAAAACAAAAAGAAAAAAGCAAAAAAAAACTCAGCACGACGAAAAGCAATAAAATTCGATTTTTTTTTTTTTTTTTTTTTTGAAATTATTTAATTTTATTAAAATTATTAAATTTGGTTTTGAAATTATTACGTAAATAATTAAAGGTAAGATCGATCAAATGATTCTATGTTAATGATTAAAAAACGAGTATAAATTTAATAACTTTGATAAATCGATTTTAATGTCGTCGTTTTTCTTTCTTTTTTCTTTTTTTTTTTTTGTTGTTGTTTTTTACCCTTAACTTGTCAAAGTTAAATGATAAAATGGGGATGTTTTTCTCACCCTGCGCGATTTTCTCAGAGCTAACGATATTTCGCGCGAGATTTGTCAAAATCTTACAAAGATATCCGGTGAATTCGATCGTACGGAAGCGAATTACACGGATCGCTCGTTTGATATTCCGGTCTTTTCTCTTGGAAACATCCCTTCTCTCGCCCTTTTGAATTTTTTTTGCTTTCTATTCATCTTTTTCTTTTTTCTTTCTATCTTTCCTTTTTCTCTTTTTTTTTTTTTCACTTTAACATCAACCAGTAAAATATGATTCTTACGTATTTACATGACTGCATGAGTAATTATGTACCACTGGACATTAATTAGATCGTCTAGAAACTTTAACATGATATAACACTTTTAATTGGCCGAGTGCGAAATTTTTTATTACAGTAATTATCGTCGTTAGTAATAATAATAATAATAATAATAATAATAATAATAATAATAATAATAATAATAATAATAATAATAATAATAATAATAATAATAATAATCCAAATTTTCTTAAATTTTGTTCAACTATCATGGACAACAATGAAATATTTTATAATTAGAAATTAAATAATCTCTCTAAAAAAAAAAAAAAAAAAAAAAAAAAAAAAGAAAAGAAAAAGAAAAAAAGGAAAACAGAGAAAAAGGAGAGAAAAAAAAAAAGAAAAAATTGCATAAAATTTCCATTACTAAAACATAAAACGGACTAATATGGTTTCCCATTGGACCCTTCAAATGTCGCACTACGTATATTTCAATTAATTTGAGTCAACTCGACCACTCTACTGTGTCCCATGAGAATTGTAAATTTGAATAATATTACGAGACGAATGACATAGACGAGATAGTGAGAGTGTGAAAGAATAGAATGAAGGATTTTACTTCGACGTATCACCTTAATAACTTTTCGAAATAAACAGAGAAATGAAAAAGATAGAAATAGATAATATTCGTCGACATTATCAAATAACATTTGCGACGTTCGCACGTATATCTCAAATAATACTCGAGACTAAAAGAGAGAGAGAGAGAGAGAGAGAGAGAGAAAGAGACAAAGAAAGAGAGAGAGAGAAAGAGAGAGAGAAAGAGAAAGAGAAAGAGAGAGAGAGAAAGAGAGAGAGAGAGAGGAAAAATGTAAGAATAGAAAAATGTTTTCTTTGAATTTCTATGATAATTTATCAATTAGCACCGTATTCTAAGAAATTATCGCATCGTCTTTCTCTCTCTCTCTCTCTCTCTTTCTTTTCCTCGTTAATTATCTACATATACGATTATAGATATAAATTAGGAAATATTATTTCGCTAATTCTGATAACGATAAATTTTTAATGATTATTATATATAAATATAAAATGTCAAATGCATCGTTTATTTCCTATACAATGTACTTCCGTTTTCTCTCTTCTCTTTCCTTCTTACCTGCAAACAGAAAGTTTACACCGAGCGAAAGATAAATGGAGAGAAAAGAAGACGAAGAAAAAAGAAAAAAAAAAAAAAAAAAAAAAAGAAAAAAAATGAAAAAAAAAAAAAAAGAAAAATAACAATAAAAATAAAATAAGCTTCTATGGCGCGATGTTTGTAACGTTTACAGCCGCTCACGCCTTTAACGACTAAAGAGAAGTGATAAATAGAAGATAAATTAATGACTTATGGCTTACAAAATATAGTATATATTTTTTACTCTTCCTCCTTTCATCACGATATATGTACATAAAAATATATATATATATATATATACACACACGCGCAAACGCACACGTACACACACACACACACACATTCGTATTAATGACGTAGAAGACTAATTGTGCCTTTGATTTTCTGATGTCTGGATGATGGGGTAGATTATCGAAATAAAACAAAACAAAAAAGAAAAAAAAATTAATACAGAAATAAAATAACATCAAATTTAATTAAAGCAGACTTTATTTTATTATTTTTACGTCGGATACTCCAACCGGACTCGCGTGTATTCAGAACGTTCGAACGTTCTCACGTAAAAATAAATAAATGTAAGGCCCCTTCAGTCTCAGAGCTAATGAAGGGATAAGAGAGTCTATTGAAAGTAAGATTATCGAAGATAGTAGAAGTAGATAGTCCCGAAAATAAATGAGAATTGTCGAACGATAATCATCGAGGAAAGTTGAAAAATAGAAAAAATTGAGGAAGTATAGAATTAAAAAGAAAATAGAAAAATAGGGAAAGCGTAGGGACACAATAATTATCATAAACGATGACAATATGGGGATCAAATAGGTATTCGAATTCTAATACCTAATATAAAAGAAAAGGAATAATAAAACTCAAGAAAAATAGACGAAGAACATCAGGTAAGTAAAAAACCATATTTCAGGGGGGGGAGGAGGGCGGGGGGACTCATTATACGAAGGACAGATT
>NC_140828.1:2417500-2420000 GCF_050613455.1 Vespa mandarinia | reverse complement strand
CTGGAAGGTCTCTGTTGCTTCATCATTCCATTTTCGACCTCGTACAAGGCCTTAATGATTCCAATTTGTGGAATCTGTTTTGGCATTGCTCTTATCGATACTGCTCTTTTACCGACGCTTGGATATCTCGTGGACGTCAGATATGTGTCAGTTTACGGTAGTATCTATGCCATTGCAGACATTTCCTACAGCATTGCGTATGCAGTTGGTCCTATAATAGCCGGTGGTGTAGTTGAAGCAATCGGTTTTACGGCTCTTAACATTGGCATAGCCTTTTCAAATCTCCTTTACGCACCTGTTCTTTATTATCTCCGACATATTTATGATTTCAAGCCATTCCAAGACGAAGCTAATGTATTAATGCAAGATCCACCCGACAAAGAATATCAAACTTATGTACTTCAAGAGCAAAGACCGATATCCGGTGAGCTTGGTAATCATTTAAATCAAACTCGAATGGAAACGGACGTCGATCAAAATTATGATCCAAATTATCAGACTATGCAAAATACAGGATATGATCAAAGTGGATACGGTCAAAATATTGGAGCTCCTGCTTATAATCAAGCTAGTGGTTACGAGCAACAAGCTCCTACGTATGACCAACAACAAACACCTTTAAATTATGCACAACCAGTCGGATATATACAACAACCGCAACAACAACAACCATCATTATTACAACAACAACAACCTTATACACAACAGGAGATGCAAGAGCAACGGGGATCGCAAATGGATGTGAATCCGTTCAGAAGAGTTCCTCCTGATGTAATTGAACAACAAAGACCAGCCGGTGACAGCAATCCTTTTAGGCAAGGATTGTATTAGTCATATATTATCAATGATAAAAAAAAAAAAACAAAAAAAAAAAAGGAAGAATAGCACATTCGGGATAATTTATGATCCTGATCGACATCGAGTGTTCGAGACTAGTCTTCGAAAGACATAGGCTTCCAGTTATGAACAAAGAAGAAGAAAATGATGTCTCGTAAGGCATGATAGGACACTATCTATTCATTTTATAATCAATTCAAATCCCATTGGTATAACCTACGCGTTTTTTCGACTTTCAGTGCTTCATACATATATATTCCTCGATAAAAAAAGAAATTCATATAACACACAACGAATCTCTCAACGTTATCACACACAATCGAACTAATAATATCTTTATAACAATTTATTGCTTGAAAATTTCATAATAGAGAAGAAAAATGATAATCAGACCAGTGAAATCAAATACCTTACATCTATAATTCGCTTATCTAATGGAATTCGATATAAATCTATTTGCTAAAAAAAAATATCGTTGGCCTGTAATACATACATCCAAAAGAGGATCAACATTAATCACGGGATATACTATTAAAATATACCAGAAAAAGAGAAAGAGAGAGAAAGAGAGAGAAAGAGAGAGAAAGAGAGAGAAAGAGAGAGAAAGAGAGAGAAAGAGAGAGAGAGAGAGAAAAAGGTATCAGGAGCTAGTATTTTACGTTTTCGAGTTTCACCTTTAAAACATGCAATTAAGCAGGATACGAAGGAGGCAAGATTAACGTTCCTGTGAGTGTAATTTGACTAATTATCAAACCACCACCAGGGAACTATTTGTTATGAAGGATTGGCAAAACGATTATGGATAGAAGAATCGCTTAAAGAAAAGATGGTGCTAAAAATTACAGTATATCGAGACAAGCATAATTACGTAGAGAGAAAGAAAGAATACGTGAGAATGAACGAAAGAGAGGAAGAGAGAGAGAGAGAGAGAGAGAGAGAGAGAGAGAGAGAGAGAGAGAGAGAATGATATCAATTACTTCTACAAAGTGTGAATGAATAGAAAGAGAAGGAGAGATATCCGCGTATGAAGGCTTCCACTCAGCAAGGACCTTCTTTCACGGATTGCCATTGGCAAGTTTTCCGTTTTTATTGTTTCTTTGAAAACATTTTCATTGCTGAATCGAAATACCATATCATTAATTAAGACATCAAAGAGAGATCTAGATATATAAGGCTTTAATATTAGGTAATTTAATTCTATAGGAAAAGAGATGCAATTTCGAAAATATGTCTCTATTATTCAAATGTTCATCAGTGATTAAGTACCTATAGGGTTAACTAACGTAATCACGTTAAACCCTTTAAGTTACTTTTACATTAAAGAGAAGGTGCAATATTAGAAAAAAAAAAAAAAAAAAAAAAAAAAAAAAAAAAAAACATATCTGTATTATTATCATCAATTTAATTTTCATATCGAGTGTCCCAAATTCGAGTCATATTCATTTAGGTAACACTTAAAATTAGACGTATGTACGACGTCTCTATATATGTATGTATATACATGTTAATTATTTATATATATATATATATATATATATATATATGTATATATATATATATATAAACATATATATATCATATTAGCCGATAAACTCGTGCGGGAAACTTTGTAATAAAATTATATCTTCGTTAAACGAAGATAGAAAGGTAAATATATGTACGT
>NC_140828.1:2397500-2412500 GCF_050613455.1 Vespa mandarinia | reverse complement strand
TGTTGAAACGTATAAACGTAAGATACGTTTTATCCTGTGAACATAACACACGTACATATAACATCGATAATGTTCGTCCGTCTATCGCATGATTTATCAAACACGAGGTTATCGATGTATATGTGTATGTATCTATGTATGTATTTATGTATGTCTCTCGAAACGGTGGCTCGGTTTGGCGTGACAAATTGTCGCGGTACACAAGAAGGGTGAGCAAGGCCTAGAAACGCGTTCCTCTCCACGCCTACATCTGTTTTCGCGTTAATACCTTGTATAACTCTTATGGCCTAGAGATAGGGGGGAAAGAAAGACCGCTCTGTCCATACTGCTTGCGTAAGGGTGAGAAGGAAATAAGGGATCGTATGATGATAGCGAAAGTGTGAGAGGGTGGAACGAAAATAAGAAAGAAGATACATCGAAACCGATCTGTCTGGATATTTGCCATAAATAAAGAAGAAGAAGGATAAACAAAAAATTAAAGGAAAAAAAAAAAAAAAAAAAAGAAAGAATATACGAGAAAAGAAGTTCTTTTTTTTTTTTTTTTTTTTTTTTTTATTCAGCTATAAATGAAAACTATGTAATTTATGTAAAATCATAATAATCGAATGTATATTTTTGCCTTCACAGGTATCAGCAAAATATGATGGGGAAAAAAAAAAAAAAAAAAAAAACTAAAGATCCTTAATAATTCTAAAATTTGCTGAAACTTTGCATAATGTCTGGAAATGAAATTTTCCACTCCTAAGTGGAAATTACACTCTACTTATTATCCGGGTTTATCTATTTAAAATTAAATATCCATTTACATTGAAAAGTATACTATCTGTCTATCTAATTTTCTATATTTAAAAAATATCAAAAAAACATTTGTTCCGACACACACGCTCCACAATTCTCTCACATATCAGTAAAATGCAAAAAGCTTACATTAGAAAGTATGCCCCGAAGCATCCCCGATAACGCTTCTTATCTAATGCTTATTTAACTAATTAGGGTTACGTACTAATTGCTGTAATCTACTGTCAAGGCTAATGATTATTACGTAAATAACTAAATGTAAAAAATACTAATACATATTAGTATATATACATACTAGTAATATATCAATGTTTCAAAGTTTTCATAAAAATGTTATAAACTCTATTATGCAAAACTGATATTAATAATAATTATTATAATAATATATTTGGATATGTGTATTAGTACAAATATTATTAGTTATTACTATAAAAATTGAGAAAGTTTGATTCCTAGTAATAGTAGTAGTAGTGAAATTGACGAAGATTGATTCATAATAAGTTGAAAATGAAATAGACTGACATAGATGTAGATTGAAATTGTAAATCGAGACCACATCTTCAGCGATGCATTGATTCTAATAATATTCTCTAATTATATTAATAATAATATTAATTATGAGACATATATTGAATTTAATTCGTGAATCTTTATTCTTCAAATATAAATGTAGTCTTTCTACGCGATTATGTCAATAAAGAAAAAGAAAACTTTGTACGAACACAAACACTAACTCTATAATTGACTGCTTTGCATGCAGTCAACTTTAATACGCATATTCTTAAAAATCATTTTTAATCGTAAAACGCGGATTAATTTAAATTACAATAAACACTGTTTCTAATTCGCTGATTTTATTGTTTATATTTTAACGTGACAATATTCTATTAATTCATTGCTTCAAGGACAGTTGCAATGATAGTCTGAAAAAAAAAAAAAGAAAAGAAAAACAAAATCTTAATATCATTGTTAATAAAAAGAATCGTGAAAATTATTGAGAAAACTTTAATTAAATAATTTACTTACTCAATGTCTTTCTTGATTCTTACCCGATGAACATCCTGCCTCAGGATTATGAAGAATGATCCACTAACACAAATATAATTCTAATTTCCGAATCTCAATTAACTCTAATTTAATTTAATTTAATTTAATTTAATTTAATTAATTCATTTAAGTATAAAAATAAATTAATAAAAATATTACTAATGAACAGTGATTCTATGACTGCTTTGGACGCAGTCAAAAATAATAAAAATTGAAAAATTGAAACATATAAAAAATTACTACGACAAGAAATACAATATTTATAAATTAAATTACATTCTTATAAATCATTTCACATGAAAAACATTAAACACATTGAAAAGTATATTAATCTATGCTACTAATGATAATTAATATGTAAAATTTAACTGCCTACGAATATAATAATTAAAAGGTAATTAAACTTTGAGATATACTAAAGCATGTAGTAATTACTTTTTAATAATGCTTGTTATGTATTTTAAATTACATCTCAAGCAATACTGATTAGCAGATCTCATCACCAAGAGATCCTACTGCTAATGAAAATATTATAAGTGTTTAAAATAAATTAATAATTGCACTTGTAGATCATCAACGATAACCTAAACAATTTTTATACTTTTTTTTTTTTCTTTTTTTTACGTGACAATAAATTTACAATAGAATATTAAACGAATATATGAGCGTAATAGTTTTAAAAAGGTTATAAATTAAAATGTTGAACGATAAATGGTATTTATCTCAAATGAAATTATCTGACGATTTTCTAGATGTACACACGACGAGATATTCTATAAGACTAAAAGGCGACGATTCTCTGTGACCTAGAAGGAAGGCAAATGTTTAATTGTTTTTGTTTTCGACCGGAGAGATATCCGAAAATTCTTGGAAATTATTAGCCACTTATTTATTTTGAATACAGTTTCTCTGTCTCTCTCTCTCTCTCCCCCTCTCCTTCACTCGTACTCCATTACGTATTGCTTTAAAAGAAGATAGACTTAAAAGAGGATAGACTTACTTGTATGTAAACACAGGAGGGGACAGCTATAGGTAGAAAAAGTATCGTATCCTCTGCATATGTATATGTGTGTACGTGTGTTGGACTTTATCTGGATACGTAGAATTCTTAAAAGCTGAAAAATACAATGTCTTTATTAGCAAAGTATAAAATTAATATATATGATGTGTATACACACACATATATATATATATATATATATATATATATACGTATAAATGTAAAATGAACCTATGTATAAAAATACGGATATATGATACAAGTAATGTTATAAGATGGATATATAATATGTATATACGCTATAGATAGATATATATATATATATATATATATGTGCCTATAGGAATATATGCATATATATATACCATGTGTATAGGTGTATATCTTAAAATCGGAAAAAAACTATAAAATTCGATCGATGACTATTAATTAATGAAAGATTATTAATTACAGCATCATTAGAAACAAAGAAAAATATCGAAATCATAGAAATAATAAAGAAAAACTTTTAAAAAAGATATTGCGTAACAAACGATCGAGGATACGTCATAATCTCCGTTTTTATTTTCGCGAATATCTTTTATACGAGACGATATTTCGACTTGCTAACAATCGATATTAGAAAATTCGTTTAAAAGAATCGATTGATACATAGGAGAAAGATGTACATTAGAAAAAATATTCTAATTACCTGAAATTATGAGGACGACGATAGACCGTGCTATCAGTTAGAAGGAGTCCACTCAAAATGGCATTTCCACCAATAGCAAGGAAGATATGTGGACCCCGTCTCCACTACCACCAATCATATTAAAGAAATAAATTAATATTTTCCTGTCATTATTATCACGATAAAATATAATATCAAATCTGACAATACGTTAGTTATGATAAACTTTATTAATTAGGGCCATAAAAGTTAATAACTTTTGTTTTAATTAAATAATTAACTAAAATAATTACTAGTCACATATACACACAGCTTCTTATTACATGTATATATATACACACACACACGTACACATAGACCTTCCAAATGTTTTTTACAGTGTATGTCAAATGATACATAATTAATAATTCGAATAATAAAAGAATTCATTTTTAATTCATATAATGCCTCTCGTAAAAAATATTATGTAATAAATGAAGTTCTTTATAATTTTTATTTATGTATAAAAAGTTTAATTATTTATGATTTATAATTAAAATATATTATTACGATTCGATAATGATCGAGAATAATTTATTTATGAGATCGAGAATTGTTCAATAGATTTATAGAAAATGCTTCAATTACAAATGCGCGGCAAAAGTAATAAATTTGAATATATATAATCGTGAAATAAAAAGAATGATGATGAAAAAGATATGTGTGAAACTTACTAACCTAAATAAATTCTAAACATTGACATATCTGTTTAATTTCTTTAACACTACAATATATTCTCATGAAAATTTTATGTATATATATATATATATATATATATATATATTTATATATATAAATATTTATTTATTTTCTCAGCCATAATTTTCTTAAATATACATACATGCATTAATTATGGGAGAATATAGGTTTTTAATTTTAATCTAGATTCGCGAAAAAAAGATAGTCATTGAAATGTAAAAAATGAATATGAATTTTTTCAATCGACTCGTTGTGAATATTTATCATAAATTATTAATAATATTTATAACATAATTTTCAACATTTAAAATATTAAATTATAATTAAATGATTGAGCTACTACAAGGACGACTATTTTGTTTTAATAATCTGTAATATTTTTAAATATATTTTTAAAAATATGTTCATTTAACGTCTATTATTTAATAATTATATAGAATGAAGAATTTTTTAATAACTCTGAATTACTTTTTACTATGTTGAGTAAATTATGAGTACAATTTTATTACATTTGACTCACTAAGTTTGTTATTTTTTTTTATAATAAACAAAAATATACAAACACACACATTTAAAAAATATTATGATTCTAATAGAATTCTGAAGAGAATTATCATTAAATTTCATTTCTAATAATGATTTATTATATATTAAATTATAGCATAATTTCTTTCATATGTTGAACACAAATTCAACTGATAATTTTCTATTGTACCCTCATAATGATCTGCAACTTAACATGATAGAAATTATTTAACAATTAAAAATATTCTGTTATGTTTCATAATAGATTATCATAAATTAATGTCTAAAATAACAATTGAAAAGATAAAATCGAAAAATCGATGAGTAATTTCTCTGTCATATTTTAAATAAAAATAAATAATATAATTTTCTCAAGTATAAATATATTACATTATAATAATCTACAAACTAAAATGATATAAAATTATTTAACAATGAAAAATATTTTACATTATAATTTTATATATATATATAAAATGATTTTATATATATATATATATATATATATATATATATATAAATATTCTATATTATGTATTATGATAGGTCATCGTTTAGAACAATTTTAAAAGACAAAATCTACTTAAGAAAAGAGACAATGACATTAAGAGAAAAAACAAGAAGAAAGTCTAAAGTTGTGCACGTTCAAGTGTCTTCTTGAATCGACGTGCTCTATCTACCGTCGATCGGACTTGGAGTATAGGATAGCCACCCTCGAACAAGACCGCGAGAGGGTATAGACGATAGAGGGATGAATGAGAGTATAAGAGTAAAGAGCTACGGTAGCGACGATGACTATACCACGATGGTGGCATAGTGGTCGAGCTTTTTTGGGGGGAGGGGGGGCTTGTAACAAACGTGGATCGTGTAAGGGGTCGAAAAGATAAAATGAGATCGTGTCTCTGGTCTAGCCGGCGAGGGTGAAAGACAGAGGAGAAAAGAAATTGGTACATCGTCTTGGAAAAATGAGCTGGTGAAACGACAAAATCGTCCCTTGAAACGACACACACACACACACACACACACACACACACACACACACACACACACACACACACACATGGACATATACCATTGTCTTTCTCTTTTTATCATGTATTCTCTTTCTCTGCTTATTTTCATACCTGAAATATAAAGAACATTGAGTTAGTCGACAAGTAATATTTTAATTTTCATCATAGAGTATTATAGTATCAAGTTGATTAATAAATAATGTTCGAATTTTTTTTTTTTATAAATAAATATGTATAAATAATTCCTTTTTTTTTATTTATTTTTTTTTTTTTTTTTTACATAATTCATATTAATAATTATATAGATAAAAAGAAATATTTAACATTTTTTTGACGAAATAAAATCAATCTAGTTCGTTAGAAATTTGTTTATGAAAATTGTTTATAAAAAATTTTCAATTATTTATTGCAATAATGCGTTGCAAAAAAAAAAAAATAGATAACATTCTACCCCTTTAAAATGGTATTTGGTTCAAATCTCTATGACTTATAGTTTCGATGATACATCCAAGTAAATAGAAAATGTTTTACTTTGACCTATTGGCTTACATAATTTCATTCAAACTGGTTCGATGTGACATACTGACCTATATAAATTCCTAGAATTTACGTTGCCTTATTATAGTACATCATTACTAAGAACAGCTATATTATAAGAATGGAAATCTTTCAAAGACAATACCTTCGATACAGAAAGTCGTAAAGACTTAAAACAAATATTATTATCAAATGTAATTTATTCTTTGTTCATTTAAATATTGCAACAATAATAATGAAAAAAAAAAAAAAAAAAAAAAAAAAAAAAAAAAAAAAATCGATTTTGTTAATAATTTTTAAAATTGAATTTTTTCTTTTCTTTTTCAATAAGAAAACAAATATATCATGAAATCGTTTAAATTTGTATTACAATTATTGTAAATTTTATATCATTTATTTCAAATAAGGGATAAAAGATCCAATATATGAATTCTTAATATTTTTCCATTGAATTTTATCAAAAAAAAAAAAAAAAAAAAAAAAAAAAATCATGATAAATATCAAAATTAAGTAAGAATATTTTTTCTTTTTTTTTTTTATTTTCTTGATAATACTCTAGGCCGAGAATTTTTACTAAAAAAAGAGGTCAGGTGAAACTCGAAAGGAGTTCTCGTATTTTCAACGCTTCATGAAAATAATCGAGCGTGAACGAACTCGTTCAATGTTCACACACCCATATAATATAAATATGTGAACCTTCGTGGTTACTGAAAAGGTAGAGCAATTGTAGACTGTGAACATTGCGAGGGTTGAGATAGACTGCACCCTTCAAGAAGGAAAGGGATGCCAAAAAGAACAAAAAAAAAAAAAAGGAAAAAAAGAAAAAGAGAGAGAGAGAGAGAAAGAGAAATTTTCAGACAAAGGTTGATGCTCGAGTACTTGCTCATGGCATTGTTGCCCTTTACCCTTCGTAAAACTCACCTCCTACGTGATATTTCTTTCTCCCTCTCTCTCTCTCTCTCTTTCTCTTTCTACTCACTCGTAGTGCAAAAGGGTTGACGACTCTCGAAGGAATAGGAAATGCTTTAACCCGCGAACCGGAAGTGTGCTCGTTTGACGCTTCCTGAGCGATAAGCATCCAGATAATTTCTCGTTGTTTCTATGCTTGGCTTCGCCTTGCGAAAATAATAAACGAACCATGCCAAATTATTACGAACAATCCTGTGAAAATATTATACAAATTATTATTATTATTTATTATTAAATTATTATTATTATTATTATTAAGTACGACTTTTAGCATGGCAAAAGGTGTCTTAATATTGTATTTTAATATTTAAAAATTAATATTTAAATTTTAATATTTAGTAATTAATATTTAAAATTAATAAGTAAATATAAATATATATTTATATGTTTCTTAATTTTGTTTAATTATCTTCAAACGTAGGATTGATTATTAGATATATCTGAGTTTCATTTATTTTTATTTAAATAATAAAGATATAAAATTTTTTAAGAAGAGAAAAGCAAATATTTTTTTCTTACGAATCTCGAAGATTTAAACATGATCGCAGATACACGCCCATGTGCTTTCAAGCTTTCCCTCCGTCCTTATGAATAACGTAAGACGATTCGCCAAAACACATAGAACAACAAAGTCGTAGCGAACGTCATCATCTAGAGATGGTTACTTCCATTATCTTTCTCTTTCTCTAACTAAAACATCCCCTAAAGCACATCTCCCCTTTCCTCACAATCCCTCCCTCTTTTTATTTTTTTTTCTTGTCTTTCTCTCAACTACCAGGAAGATGATGAGGTTTACCATGGGGCACCATGTTGCGTTACGGCTATCAGCCTGGTCATAAAATGGCATTAACGTTTCCCCCATATGCTTGTGAGAGATCTACACGTCAGAATTTATTATATAAAGAAAAAATTGAGGATACGATGTTGTTATGCTACTTTGTTGTTTAACTTTACCTTATCTTTTCATTGGCTATTGAATCGATATAAATTATTATTAATTATATACTGAATATACTCGGAAATATACTATTAAATGATTAATACATGATTTGAAGATAATTAAATTTATCGAGGCTATTATTTATGATTTCTTTTTTTTTTTTTTTTTCCTTTCCATAAAATCACAATAATGAATGAATAAATTATTGTCAGCTTTATCGTGGTCAAATATTAAGATATATTTATAATAAATAATCAATCCAACGTTTTTTGGCTTAAACAAATGACGTGATCTTTTAATCCCTTATAAAAATATATTGCATCAAATTTTTTTTTTTAACAGTAAGATTTCACACCTTTGTGAACTTGATGCAATTGCTTTAAGAAACTTAATGCTTTTTTTTTTTTTTGGTAAAAGATTAAAAAAGAAAAATAAAAAAAAAAGAAGAAAAGGAGAAAGTAAAAAGAAATGAGGCAAAGCTCTTTTTATCAGGCGTAAAAAAAACCGCGAACGTGATCGTGCAAAGTCGAATAAAGGACCAGCTTGGTACGCCCCTTTCCATTTTCTTTTTGCCTTGAGGCACCCTTCGAACACTGCTACGAGAACTCCTTGGTTCGAGCCCTATAGGGCAATACTACGAAGTACAGCAGAGGCTTGGCCGCAGTAACGACGCGTCGTCAGTTAATCAAGCCATTTCGTTCCTTCGGGATTGGGAATGAGGATTTCCTACGAACGACCATCGAACCTTTTTTTCTCCTTTCCTTTATTTTTTTTTTTTTTTTCGTTCCTTCTTCCCTTTCCACTGCCTCTTACTTCCTACTTTGCCCTTATAGACGGATCTGCTGCAACGTACGAATTCTTCCAGAATAAGATCGATTCGAACGTTTTATCTTCAAAAGGCATCAGGCTGAATAACGTATTCCATTGGAAATTCCTTTTTTGAATCTGAAAGAAATCGATTTAATTAAATATAAACCTAAATGAAAAAAAAAAAAATATATATATATATATATATATATATATATATACTATATTTTGTATTAATGTTAGATGCTATGATAACTAAGAATAATTTATTTAATTATTTTTAAAACCATATAATTTAAATATATATATATATATATATATATATATATATATATATATACATATACTATATAAAATATTATCGAACGAATTATAAATTTATTCGAGGTAATTTGAAAAAGATCGCGTCTTATTGAAAAAGGTCGAAAGTAGTTGATCTCGTTTCTCAGAAAGTTAACTTAGATTATCTCGATTGGATTAAAAAGTTCTAAAGTGAAACGAGGCAAGCTGATCGATAGAAACTATGTATACTTTTCGACAACGTTACATAGAATAGAGATTAGAAAAAATATCGATGAATTTAAGATAAATTAATTTTCTTTCTCTCTCTCTCTCTCTCTCTCTCTCTCTCTCTCTCTCTCTCTCTCTCTTTCTCTCTCTAATAAAAAATTCTTTTTTCTGAATTAATGTATTGGTTAATCGAGTTAAAAGAGAGAAACAAAGAGAGAAAGAGAGACAGACTTGAAAAGAAGGATTAGTCTTTTTCTATTCAAGTCTCGCTCGAATGATTCCACTCGACATAGCGTACCGAGTTTAGAAAGTTCTGATTTCGTAATTAAAAAGGCGCAGGCGGCTCCGATTCGCGACTCACGAAACCATATTGCACGTAATCGTCGTTAGACCGCATCATATGCAGCATAATCAATTATTTCGCCTGGTTCGATTGCAGGTGAATCTTGCCACGTCAATATTAAATAATGTTTTCCCTAATTAAAGCAACTCTACGCGATGCAAACACGAAACGTGTATTTATCATGTTGAAAATAAATTTTACAATTTTTCTTCTTTTTCTTTCTTTTACTTTTTTTTTTTTTTTTTTTCTTTCCTTTCACTCAAAAGTCTTCACTTTTGTATTACATTTGTATTATTAAATACAACTCCTATCATTTATATTTATATTTGAATATGTATTAATAATTAATTAACAATAAAATTCTAATATACCAATTTTGAAAATATTCTACATAATAATCTATAATTTTTACGTGGCATATAATTATATCTTTTCTCTATGTTTCGAATTAATTAAATTTCTTGTTAATATATAACATATATTGTAATATTTTAATTTCTTAATAATACGCTGTAATATTATATAACAATTTTTTCTTTTTCTTTTTTTTTTTTTTTTTTTTTTTTAATATACATTAACGCTCATACTTCTTTTCAATATACCGTAATATTATTATAACGTAATTTCCTTCTAATATAATCTAGTGATCTAATTTTTCTTTTTTTTTTTTCTTTTCCTTTAATAAACTTTCTATTTTTCTTCTCAATGTACCCCCAATGACCATTGTTGCAGCATATGGCCAAGAACAAAAAAAAACAAAAAAAAAAAAATAAAAAAAAATAAAAAAAAGAAAATTTTATCTACCAATATCTTAGGGCGAATGAACAAATAATATAATAACTTGTTGAACAAGTTTGAACACTTGATTCCATTAAAGAAAATTCTTCTCAATAATGGTCAGTGATCATACACAGAATGTGCGAGATGTCTCCGTTAGGTTCCATTGTCATTGAAATTCTTTGGGTAGTCTCCCTGAGGTAGGAAGGAAGGGCTCCTACCATCATATCCGGACAGGGCGGGGGGTGGTTAGAGAAGGAAGAGAGAGAGAGAGACAGAGAAAGAGAGCCACAGAGGGACTACAGAGGGCTACGACCCCTGTAATCCCGCGACTGAAAGCCTCGTTTAATATTTATGATTTATTTCGCTTTAATTCGACGCGCAAACGAGAGAAAGACACGCATCTGTATTCAACGCACACATACACACTCACATTTTTCGTAATGTATAATATATATATATATATATATATATATATACACACACACATACATTATATTGCCTGTTGGAGATACTAGAAATGTCAGTTTTAATCAGGACGAATGTGTTTTTTTCTTCTATAGTTACTAAAATTTTTCCTATGGCTTTCACATTTGCGATTCAATTTTTTTTTTCCAGAAAATAAATAAATAAAATAAATAAATAAGTGAATAAATAAATGCAAGAATTTTTTAATAACAAATAAGGAAATATTTAACGTCATTTACAAACGCGATCGTTACGGATCCGATAACAATGACCGATAGAGATACCTTCACCCTCGACATCCCTGACAAAGACTAGGGGACAGAATTACCCCTTCCTATATTAACTTACGTAATTGAGATTTATTAATTCGGAGGTTGGTTAGTGGCCACGCAACGAGCCCATTCTAAGGATATATTGTAACATTATTATTGCAGACACTCTCTCTCTCTCTCTCTCTCTCTCTCTCTCTCTCTCTCTCTCTCTCTCTATCTCTCTCTTTCTTTTTCACACATGCACACATACATTCATTCCATTCAACAATACGTATTATACATTCATACACTTTACAAAATGCTGATAATATATTTCATTGTTAATAATTCTTATTGCAAATGGAATTATTTATATTATTTGACTGATAAATTTTATGAAATCATCGCTCGATGATTTAATTTTATTCAAATTTCTAAACAATTTTACGTTTCTCTTTAAGACAACGAGCATACAAATAAATCGTAACAGTGGAAATCTTGTAAGGAAGGGTATGAAACTGTTCCTTAATATCGGACAGAATTTGGTACTTTCGGGAAGCGTCGTTAATACGAAAGAGACAAAGCGATCCGTCATCAAGCCGTTTAATGAAAGTCGCGCCCATAACTTTAGTTGGTTTAAGACGCGACCAACATAACAGAGAAAGTAAGAGATAGAAGATAACGATCACGAGGGTGAAAGAGAGAGAGAGAGAGAGAGAGAGAAACAGAGGTAAAGTCGAAGATGGAAGTTTAACACTTAATCCAGCAATATGAAACTCCCCTGTGGCCTGTCGTAACCTACGTTCTTCCACGCCTACTCGTATTATACTTTACGATCAGGGATATTTAACTTTCTTAAAGTTGAAAGTTCGTGTCAAATAAAAGAATATTTCAAAAGATCTTTAAAATTATCTACCAAAAGATCAAAAATTTATCAATGATATTATATATCTTTGCAAATGTAAAACATTAACGTACGATTTTTATCTTTTATCTTTAAAATTATTCATATACTTTGTTCTAAACAATGGTCAACATTCATTTTTCAATATAAATTTATATATATATATATATATATAAATATATATATTTATTTAAATTATATATAATAAATATATATATTTAAAGGTGTAATAATAATAAATATTAAAATATATAAAAATAATATAGAATTCATTATTTAACTTTTTTAAAAGTTATATATTCACGTTCAATAATGGATGAACATTTTTGCGTTTAATTCACTTAAAAAAATTATTGCACTTTTATTTATTGTTCCTCCAAGTGTCACCATTCATCGAAATGGATAATGCAGAACCAAATATCGTGAAATATGTCAGCCGATAAATAATGCAATTTTCTCTTGAGCTATTTATCTTTTTCTTTTTCTTTTCAGAGGGATGGCGAGAGTCGGTGTTGGGGGCCCCGCGTCGTTTGCTGGTGACTCTCGGTAGTCTCTCCAGGGACAGCTCGTCTTGTCCAGCTACGGTAAGTCGTCACTTTGTTCCTTATCCCTTATCGATCAATTTCTATCTCTCGTGCGTTCGTTTGTTGTTCTTCTTCTTGAATAAAAAGAAAAAACGACACGATGACGAAAACGACACGATGACGAAAACGACGAAGAATGAAGTCTTCGATTATCTTAAAAAAAAAAAAAAAAAAAAAAAATAAAAATAAAAATAAAAAAAAAAAAAATAAAAAATAAAAGAGAAAAAAATAATTAAAAAAAAAAAAAAAAGAAAAAAAAAAGAAAAAATAACTAATCGATAAGTTGAAACGCTAAAATGAAAAATTGTGAATAGATAATGGGCTAATATTTTCTTCGCAAACAAGTAAACAAGTTAATAATAATTACGTATAGTTATTATCGGATATGATTGTTAATCATAAAGAATATATAATTGCAACGATCAATGTCATAGTAATTATCAAACGTGTGATTAAGTTATTATCATTATTATCATTATTATCATTATTATTAGTAAATATTAATTAACTACATCCATTATATGATAATATTGAACAATATTTCAATTGATTTCGTGATTGACAATTACGATTTGTCTATATGTTTGAATCTACGATATAATTATTTAATGATCATCGTGTCTTACACGATGCATTACAACTAATACACATTATAAATATTTTATCGTTAATTACAATCGATAATTACAATATTACAATGGGCTTACAGTAATCATTTTTCTAATTTCTATTTCGTATTGTTACGAAACAATTCAAAAATATAACAAAGAAATATTTTTCCTTAAATTTTTCTTCTTTTTCTTTCTTATCGATAAACTTTTTGCATTTATTTTTCCATTTCTTGCCCAGTTAAATTCGTATCAGCTCCTTTTCGCAAAAGTCTTGCTTGTAAATGTAAATCGACGGCCATCTCCTAGCGCACCCTCGAAATCGCCGTAAAGAGATGAGAGAGAGAGAGAGAGAGAGAGAGAGAGAGAGAGAAGAGGAAGGGGAGAGAGAGAAAGAGAAAGAGAAAGAGAGAGAGAGAGAAATAAAAAGCTGTGTGGTAGAAGCCGCCTCCAGGCGATATATGTAAATGACACGTAGCCGGCTTTGGATAAAATCTCGTTACCAACGCGACAGTGACGCGAGCCAACGAAGATAAAAGCAAGCAGCAAGCAACGCTGACAAAAAGAGAAAGAGATTTTAAACAGATACAAAGAAGGATCTATCTGAGAAAGAAAAACAAAAAAAAAAAAAGAAAAAAAAAAATAAAAGAAAAACAAAAAATTCTATTACTTCGTTAAGAATATTTTCAGATCAATCGAAATAAGTAAAGAAAAGAAAAGAAAAGAAAAGAAATAAACAAAAAACAAAAAGAGAGATAAATAAATATTATTATTCTTCCTTTTAAAAGATTCGTAAATACAAATTAACATCTAAATAATTATATATTTTCTAATCCTAAAAAAAAAAAAAAAAAAAAAAAAAAAAAAGAAAAAACCAAAAGAATAATACAAACGAAATCTACAATATGTTATTACATAAACGATACGATGTATCGTAGTATAATATACTCAATACCGTACTTATACCATAATATATTATATAACATACTATATATAATTGATATACGAAATTATATATACCGACAAAACATCATTATCTCTTGACTAACGAGTTATCTCATAGTTCTATATAAAAGTTTTAACGTCACTTCTTCTCGCGGATAACGTTCTATAGCTTTTACGAAATTCAATCTAAAAAAAAAAAGAAAAAGAAAAAAAAAGAAAAAAAAAAGAAAAAGAAAAAAAAAGAAAGAAAGAAATTATGGTGATAAATTCCCTTGGGGATAAGCTCGAGGAAGAAACTTCGTGGTGCGAATGATGGAAAAGCGAAGATCCGTCAGGAAAAAGTATTTCCCATCCCACAGAGAGAGAAAGAGAGAAAGAGAAAAAGAGAGAGAGAGAGAGGGAGAGAAAGGAAGAAAGAGGCTTTGAACTAACCGGAAACACACGTGATCTTTCCCAAAAACTTTCGTAAACGAGAATGAAGTAATCACAAACTCAGTTTCTATTCCGTAACATACGACTATTTCTAATTCATTTCTAACTTCTTCGTAGACTTATTTTATTGATTA
>NC_140828.1:2382500-2392500 GCF_050613455.1 Vespa mandarinia | reverse complement strand
ACTCTCTGCGTGTCTCATTGGCGTAGACATCAAAGTCTGATGAAAAATTATCAGAAATTTATATAAATTATTTATTAATATTCGAGATAAAAAAGTTCCATGCATTTAAAAAATTAAATTTAATTGATGTATTCAAATTATCTCTATATCTGTGTATGTGTGTGTGTGTGTGTGTGTGTGGGGGGGTGGGGGTGTACGCACGTGTATGTATGTGTATTTGTATAATGAAAATAAAGAGAATTAAAATTAATATAAATTTAAACTAAGAAGTTTAATAAATATGCGTGATGATAATTGACATTATTTGTAACAAAATAAATTTTTATCGTAATAGCAAATTTCTGATTGGAATAGAAAGAGATTACATTTATTAATTATTGATTATTTTACAAAAAAAAAAAAAAAAAAAAAAAGAATAATAATTGTGACAATATTATAGAAAGTTAATAACGATTATATATTGTAGATACTTTTTTTACAAATGTTGCCTACGCCAATGGTTTAACCAGTGGAAAACTCTCTCTCTCTTTCTCTCTCTCTCTCTTTCTCTCTCTCTCTCTCTCTCCTATTCGCCCTCCTACAAAGAGTTCGCGCGACGTGGCGTTCACGCAAAATCCGTAATTGCTTCGCACGGTTGCGCATCACCAACTGTTTGCCAATTTGTTCGATTTGCCGGTGTTTGCTCAGAGAAGTAGGAAACAACGTTCATCCTTTCCTCGCGCTCTTTTCTCTTTCTGCAAAACTTTCCTCGTTGGACGTAATGGTGTCACGACGTGATATTATGGCCACCATGGAAAAGAGGAAATAATTTTGTTATAATTCAATACAAGGAAATAATTTCGATAGATAATACAAAATTAATTTCGGCAAATTTGATCAACGCTATCGTGAATAAAATTTTGTTTCTTCAAAGAATATAAAAAAAAAAAAAAAAAAAAAAAAAGACCTTCTTAAATTTATTTATACTTCCGTTCATATAGCAATTACAAAACTTAATTACATTTATATTTACCTTATCAGTTTTTGACAAAACGATTTTAAATAAAAAAAAAAAAAAAAAAAAAGAAAAATCATTTTTAACTTTCAAGATGAAATTATGGCCATGATAATATTATAAAAATATATCCAAGGTGTTTTTTACGAATCAAACAAATTATATCTTTACTAACGAGTTTTCTTTTTAAAGATCGCGACGGCAACCCTCTGAAATGAACGCTTCAGAAGAAAATTAGGATGAATGCGAGCTATTAATCGAATACGATCGGTCTCGAAAAGAAATCTAAAAAAAAGAAAATAAAAAAAAAAAAAATAAAAAGCCTGAAGAGTATTTGTACAACGAAGGGAAAAAAAAAAAGGAAAAAGGAAAACGAGAGGAGCGAGCGTTGAAGTTCATTTCTTTCATTAAAAAAAAAAGAGAGAGAGAGAGAAAAAAAGAAGAAAGAGAAAAGAAAAAAAATTCGTCGTCAGAACTGAGCAAAGAAATAAAAGAATATTCAGACACGCTTTCCCCAAGATGAATTCCCTTGGAACGATTTTCTCAAGCCACGTTTAAGATGACTTTGATCGCAGTAGTTTCAACGAGGAAGAAATTGGCGCGAGAAATTTCAGCGAGCAGCCAAACCCAAAGCGATTCCTCCTTGCAAGCCCTAACGATGCTAAAGGTATTGGGTGTTGTGGTGTTGGTTGGAAGTAAACGAGTTCCTCGGCCTCTTTGCTACCCCCGGAGCCATCGAAAACTTACCAACCCCCTCGTAGTGTTAGGACTACGGAGAGAAAGAGAGAGAGAAAAAGAGAGAGAGAGAGAGAAACAGAGAGAAGAAGGTAGAAAGAGAGAGGACGTAAAGACCGAGTCGAGTTTATCAAAGCGCACACCAAAGTGTTCCCTAGGGATGAGTCCGATTATATGAACTCGGTGAATGACATAAGAAAAAAGAAAAAGAAAAAGGAAAGAAAAAGAAATAAAGGAAAAAAAAAAAAGGAAAAAAGAAACAAAATATACAAGCAAACCTTTATCATCTTAATAATGATAACAAGATAAAGAGAAAGTAATCTTGAATTTACGAACAGGGACAAAAGAAAAAAAAAACAATCATTAAAAAAGAGAAACATAAAGTCAATTGGTGGATAGACCGACCATAACGATTACAAAGAACTAGATAAGGATTATGAGACGGCAATTCGTGACACCTAGTGACATTCGCTAAGGGAAAAAGCTTTGTTTGGAGGGGGAGGGATCAGAATGTACACCATGAAATCCAATGTGGTCGTTCTGGGATTGAAGAAAAGAATAGAATGAAAGAGAGGAAATTTCGAGTGCCAGTACTTCTTATCGATGCAAAACACTGCGTGGAGGGTCGCAGCAATTAACAGATAACAAGGTTTCCTCCCTCGTCACCCCTCCAATTAGTAACACCCTAGACCCACCCTCTCTTTTCTCTCTCTCTCTCTCTCTATCTCTCTTTCATCCCTCTCTCTGCTCCTGGCAGAACCAAAACGTACATCCCCGAGGCCGTCTCCACCCTCCATGTAGACCCTCCTCCTCTCTCTCTCTCTCTCTCTCTCTTTCTCTCGTCTCTTTCTTCTTCTGTTTGCATATCGAGTGACTCTACTAGTCCATTGGGAATTTCTATGAGATATTGCAAGGTGCTGCTATAATCATAGAAGAACAGACGCGTTATGTTAGAAATTTATAATACACTAGAGTGACATCATCAAAAATCATCCCTCCTATGAATTTCTTTGAAGAAGGAAAAAAACAACAAAAAAAAATAAATAAATAAATAAAAGATTTTCTTTAAAAAAAAAAAAAGAAATAATTTCATTCAATGTGTCTGGTGTCAATGAAGAATGGAGAAAAAAAAAAGAAACGAGAAAACAGAGAAAAGCTTGGAAAATTTTCTATATGAAATGCAACATCCACGAATAAAGGTCGTGAATGAAAGATAAAGAGAAAAAAGGAAAAAAGGGCTAGGTCTATCCTGGTCGTCGGACGAAAGACGAAATTATTTCGAATTCAGTAAGCTCGAATAGCAGGGCACGTCCGATTGATTATTATCGAATCGGACAAACGAGGGTGCTTGATCGAAACTATTGAACCATTTTGAATTACGATATCCTACAGTTCTCCCGTCACTATGTTTACACCTAATTACACCAATCCCGTAGAAATTAGATCGGTCACCTAGCTAATTATACCCTGCTATATATTATAAAATTTTTTACTTGAAAAAGTTACATATATCGTGAAAATTAAATTAGAATTATTCATTCTTATCCTGAACGAGTTTGCAACGATCAATGCAATTTATTTATCGTTGATATTTATTGTAAACAGACAGACGATACAGGCATTGATAAAAAATTACAAATTTTATGAGTAGATTTTATGGTAGATATTCTGTTTGCAAAAAAAAAAAAAAAAAAAAAAAAAGAACAGAAAAGGAAATAAAAAAACGTGACATCGTATAAATTGTCAGATAAGAGATAAATATACAATTTCAATAAAGTACATAGAATATGTAACATACCGTTATCTGTCTTTTAATAATAACATTAATCTATCGGTTTTTTATTTTCTAAGTTAAAAGAAAAAAAAATAAAATAAAATAAAATAAAATAAAATAAAATAAAATAAAATAAAATAAAATAAAATAAAAAACAACGCGTATATTTTTCTTCGCATATCATTGATTTCTGTTCGCTTATACACTTGACGTGAAACGAACCAAACATAAAAACTGGTAGACGATAATAATAAAAAAAAAAAAGAAAAAAAAAAAAAAAAAGAAAAAAAAGAAAGTGAAAGAAGATAAAAAATAGAAGAGTTTCGCATTATCGAAGGTGTTCAATGTTGTTAGCTAGTAATACAAGTTATGACTATTCTACGAATTTTTTCGAAATAATTTCGATCTAGACCATTTTCAAATAGGGAAATCGCTTGAATAGGATAGAGAAGGTAGAGAGAGAAAGAGAGAGGGAGAGAGAGAGAGAGAGAAAAAAAAGTGATCCAGGACAGGTCGGTGCGTATGAGGTCGTTAGTAGAGTTTCCAGCGGTGCATATCAATGAGGTCTATGAAAGGGGAGCGAAAATCTCATGGGAATAAGGACACCCGTTATACGAAGGAACGAAAGAAGGTAACCGTATCTCGCGAGATACGTTACGTTCGAGAGGGTTGGTTGGTTAGAACGCAACAAGAATTTTTCAGAATCTAACTGACTCATGGGTGCTTAACGATAATCTGACTCCGTTACTAAAAGACGATTTTTCGGGATTCGTTTCGTGCCTTGAATAAAATGTCTATCATGATCTATCTAGGATATATCCCTCTTACTAATCTCTTACGTGTCGCATATTACTCGTGGAAAAATTTTCTCGAGTATCACCTCGATTATCATTGAACACCTAATTTCGTCTTATACGTAGACCGCCCCCTCCCCCCGTCCATTGATTAAAATTCTCTATATTGATATATATACAAAATTATATTATTATATTTCACTTATAATTACCAAATCGCATTAATTAGTAGAAAATTAATTAGTAGGAAAAGATTTGTCTACGCTTGTCGTAAAAAAAAAAAAAGAAAAAAAAAGAAGAAAAGAAGAAAAAAAAAAGAAAGAAAGAAAAAACAATCCGTAAAATTGTGAATAAATCAAGAAATAAAAAAATAACAAAACAAAAAAAGAGAAAGAGAAAAAATAAAAATAAAAAAAAAAATAAATTAATTCAAATTCGTTCTAATAAAAATATCGATTTTCAATATATATATATATATCGTTAATAGAAATTTATAGATCTATTATGAACTGTCGAGACTCCTAGACTCCTATTTCTCGAACTTATTATATTCATCTTTTCTTACGCTTTTTTCTCGATCATTCAACAGAAAAATTCAAGCCGAAGGATCGAAGGGTAGTGGACTCAGCTTATGCGAATGTATTCGTGCGTAGGTATGTGTGTCTGTGTGTGTGCGTTCGGGTCACAAAGTTGGTCTTGTTAGGCCGCGGCGAAAGGGGATTCTGATCAACGAAGCGTGCGAGCCCTAAGGGCTCTTCCTCTACCAGACACGCTTCGTTTCTCAATTGATTCTTTATTTTACAATCGCTCGTGGCCTTCTTTCCGGAGGACCGCGGAACACGTCGAGCGGGATAAGGACGTTAGATGCTTATCGTACCACCCTTCTTCCTTTTCGATGTATATTTTTTCTTTTCTTTTCTTTTTTATTATCATTTTCCTTTTTCAACGAATATTTAAACTTCGTTCTCTTTCGTTCCATGTAAAAACGTAAAAATTCTATTCAATCATCTATTGTAAACAATGTTCCATCGATCAAAGTTAAAAGAAAATGCAATTAATTTTTTAAAATAAAATAAAATAAAATAAAATAAAATAAAATAAAATAAAATAAAATAAAAAAAAAGAGAGAGAGAAAAAAAAGAAAATCTCCATTTATGGAAAACAAATCGAAATAATTATAAATAATTATTGTCATAAACGTGATTTAAATTGAACTAATAAAATGATCGATTAAAATATGTACTTTGCAAATAACAAAAAAATTTTTAGTAGAAATGAAAAATTGTTTCTTTCTTTAATCCCCTAATAAATTAATTATCCCAATTCTAATATACAATTCTAATATATAATCCCAATATATAATCAAAACGTATAATCATTGCAGAGAGTCGAACCTCTACCCAGTCTTCCAGTTCCGGACTTGGAAACAACCATGCAAAAATATCTAGCACAAGTTGAAGTAATAACACCGAATCATTTGGAGAAGACACGAAGTTTGGTTAGAGGATTTTTATCTGGATCTGGACCAAAATTGCAACAATATCTTTTGGAACGTAGACACAAGATGAATAATTGGGTAAGTTTGCATTTAAACAATTATAATACGAATATTGTTATTATACGTTAACTACATATGACAATATATATTGTCATTGTTCTTTTTCTTTTTCCGTCTTTTTTTTTTTTCAAAAAAAAAAAAAAAAAAATAAACGAAAGATAAAAAGTCGTTTCACTGATATCTTCTTCTTGTCTGATTAAATATTCTCATGGAACAAGAAAGAAGTAAGGGATTTAGATATGTCATAAAAGAGAAAGAGAGAGAGAGAGAGAGAGAGAGAGGGAGAGAAAGGGACAAAGAGATACTGATAAAAAAAGACAAGAATGGCGAATCTTTTTCTTTGACTAAGTGGCACAACAGCACTTTCGTTTTAAGCCACCATGCCTCGAGAGAATTTACCTTCCGTAACGGTTGGTCCTACGCCATTGTAAGCATCCCTTTTCTCTCTCTCTCTCTCTTTCTCTCTTTCTCTCTCTCTCCCTCTCTTTCTCTCTCGTACATATTCGTCGAATATCCGCGTGTGTCCTTCGTGACTTTTGCGATCTTTCCCCCGTGTCTAGCACGCTTCGCACGTTCCCGTGGGATTCTTGGGCCGATGCATGCTGGCTGCTATACCATAAGCCAGACCCTACACCCTTCGTCCACCCACCCTCGCTTCGCAAAGCCCCCCGTGGCACATAAATAAATAAATAAATGGATTTACGGGGGCCTATGTACGCTACCTCTCTCTTCTTCCTCTATACTCATGCCTTTTCTCCTTCTATGCTTGAGTAAAGAGGGACGAGAGGGAGTAAAGGAATATCAGAGCAAAAGAGAGAAAGAGAGAGAAAAAGAGAGAGAGAGAGAGAGTGAGAGAGAAAAAGGAGAGTTCTTGCACAATGCAAATATTATAGGAAATGGAACGAAACGAGAGAAGGGTTGCATTCTATACGATAATAAAAAAAAATAAAACGAGATTCACTTATGTATATATATATATATATAAATTTTTTGTATAGAATTTAATAACCATATAGCGTGAATTAAAAATTGTATTCATCTTAAGATCAATGAAGAAACATAATAATACATCTACAGATAAAATTTGTGAAATTTTCTTATCGAAATAATAATATAATAGTAATATTTATAAAAGAAACTATGTACAATTATTTTTTATATAAATATTATTATTATTTTATCATAAATATTTTGAAAATAATTTGAGAATAATTAAAAACTTTTATATTTCATATTTGAAAAATTTCTCTGCTTTTATGAAAGGCATCATTACTTGTTAAACATTAAAAACTTCGTTAAGGAAAATCTAAAAGTTCGGTTTGGAAGGATCAAAAAAAAAAAAGAAAAAAAAGAAAAAAAGAAAAAAGAAATGAAGGATATCCATAAAGAAGTCGTTAACTAGCAAAAAATAAGTAAATAAAAAAAAAAAAAAGAGGAAAAATATTCGAACCTATTGGAATTACTTTTACGAGAGGGTAGAAATAAGAAAATGTTTGGATATCAAGTTAGATTGAATTTCCTTTTCGTTGAAATGATGTTATTCAGGATTTACTATATAACCAGATCGATCATTTCACAAATGTGATTGCCCAAGATACGTAGGTGTGTTGTAATTTACATTACGTTACGTTACGTTACGTTAATTATCGATGAACCTATTGCTTACATGAAAACATTATTACGAAACTGGTAATCCCTTGTTTTTAAAGCGAACGATCTCTCTGTAATGATCTATAATAAGCCGACATTATCCTTAAGTTGACTTGGAAGATAAATTAATTAATTAATCGGAAACCAAGGGAATGGAATCGAATGTCGACGATTTGAAAAGAGTGAAAGAAAGAAAAAAAAAAAAGAAAAAAAAAAAAATAAAATGATCCTCGAGATACAAGATCCGTAAAGGTCTCTTCGATCGATCAGATGAAAACGAAGGCAAAGGAGAAAAGAATTCGCGAGAAAATTGCTTTTTCGTCCCTCTCTCTCTCTCTCTCTCTCTCTCTCTCTCTCTCTCTCTCTCTCTCTCTCTTTCTCTCTTTCTCGCCTAGGGTCCAGCTGAGTCTTTCTTTGGCTCTGTTAAAGCCGACAAAACGGAAATGTCGTTTCGTCTGTCGCTAACATACAACAGAAACGGTGAAAAAGAATTTTTCAAAAGGTAGACCATCACCTTAGCTACACAAAATGTCTTTTCAATATTTCTCTCCACGTGTATATAAAACATTTTGTATATATATATATACTAAATATATTATGGATGATGAAATGATTTTTAAACAGTTCTGAAGAAAAAGATATATATATATATATATATATATATATAGAGAGAGAGAGAGAGAGAAAAGATTTATTGTGAAGAAAATTTTAAAGATCAAAATGAAGATAAATAAAATGTTAAAATTATTAAAAATTGTTATCTCTCATCAGTTTGATCAAAGTTCCAGATCGAATTTAACGAAACACAGGCGGACGAGAACAGAACAGGGTTGAGTTGGTTCGCGAATGAATAATGGAAGTTTCAATGAAATTTTCCAGCTCGCCGCGGGGCACCGTAATATTAGCTTACCGCCAGCACGATTCTCTCTCTCTCTCTCTCTCTTTCTCTCTCTTTCTCTCTCTGTAGTCAGCCTTAAAGCTCTTCCACTATGACAAAACCCATCGAGCTTACTGCTTGAACTGAGAACCCTTTCTCTCTCCCTTGGACTATATATTATTATTCGTAGCCTTTTCTTTTGACGACTTTTTCTCACCTCTAAAAAAAAAAAAAAAAAAAAAAAAATATATTAATACTTCTTCGAGAAATACAAAAGAAAAATGGAACGAGAAAGAAAAAAGAACCGAACGAATGGAGAGAAAAAAAAAAAAAAAAAGAAACATTGAAAATTATAATATGATTGTCGTCCATTAATAGAAATTGAAACTATTAAATGTTAAAATTAAGACGATTTAATTATGATGAAATACTATTATTCATATTCATTATTATAATGGTAATAACAAAGAGAACAATGAAAATATATAAAATGGAAAAAGCTCGGAAAGAGCTATTAGCAGGCGAGAGAGTACACGCAAGATAAACGATAAAACCACGAGAAAGAGAAAAAGAGAAAGAAAGAGAGAGAAAGAAAGAGAGAGAAACAGGGAGGGAAAAAGGGAGAAGGGTGAGAGGACACGTGTGCAAACGGGCGTGTGTCGATGCTTTGGAAAAGGGACGTCTCTCTTTACTCCCTACTTCAAGGAGACAGGAAACGACGAAGGACTAGAGGCAATAAACGTTTATAGCCTGGTCAAAAGCTCCATATCGGATGAACGTATCTCTTTCCTGCTTCGTGTAAACTCTAACTCTCTCTCTCTCTCTAAGTTCCTCTTCCAATGGGAACGTTTCTTCGTCGTTCAAAATTTTATCATACCTCTTGAAAATACATATCTCTCGTTGCAAGCTAAAAAAAAAAAAAGAAAAAAAAAAAGTCAACATACATATGTCACTTCATTTCGAGCATAGATCAAACCAAAAAAGTTCTCAAATGATTTTAAAAGTCGATTACTACTCTTTTTCTTCCAAATGACTTTTTAAACTTCTGATGATAAGGGCTAATCTTACGGTTTGATGATTTAAAGAAAAAAGATAAAAAAAAAAAGATAAAAAAAAGAAAAAAAGAAAAGAAAAAATAAAGAAGTCTAAAGAATACTCAAAAAGGAATGATTGATCTTTCAAAATACTTAAGAACTTTTCCTCCCCCCCCCCCCCGCCCCACCCCCATTTCATTTTTTTATTTATAATTTCACAAGTATATCTCCATAGATATCAAATATTTTATACCAGTAAAATTGCTGTATAATAAACGATTGATTCTATGCGATAACATTGTTTCTTTTTATTTAAATACGTGAAACAAAGGATAAAGATGCGTTAAGAAAATTGCAGTTTTTAGTAGATATAGTAAACTAGCAAGAATATCGTAATAGTCAGACCAAGAACGACCGAGTATAGAGAAAGAAAAGCCAGATGCGTTTGGAGGAAGAAGTATGAATTCGAAGGGGAAGGCAAGGCGGCCAAGGCGTGTGGAACCCTAAAGTACGCAACTTTTCTTAGGAATCCCCGTGGGCATGGAACGACGTCTCTCTCAAAAAAGAGAGAGAGAGAGAGAGAG
>NC_140828.1:2362500-2380000 GCF_050613455.1 Vespa mandarinia | reverse complement strand
TCCTGACTCGCTCCCTTCGGCCTTGAAGAAGGGTCGTCCGTCCTCGTCGCGCCTACCGTGAACATCCTGAATGTTTCTGAAGCTCGACATCGACTGGAAACAAGATGGAAATGAAATTTTCCCAATGGATCAACGAGCGAGATTGCACATCGTCAGAATCCTTCGAAGTCAAAAAAAGAAAGAGAGAAAAAAAAAGAAAGAAAAATGTATATATATATATATATATATATATATATATATATATATATATATACAAAATTTTTTAACAAAGATCATGAATTTTCAAGAAAAAAAAAAGTATATATATATATATATATCAATAATATCTTGAACGAGCCAATTCATCAATTTCTCTATGTATTATTTATATTATGCATACATACATAAATACATACATAGATATGTATAGATGTACTATAGAGAGAAACTAAATGGAGTAGCTGGTCCAGCGGATCGATGCGGAGTTACCTGTAAATTCCTCCCCTCCCACCGCGTCACTAAACTTGCGTTCACACGATAAACGCTTAAAAATGTTCATTTTTATGGTCTTAAAGAAAATGATCATATATAATAGATATCATCGTAAAAGTTATATTAAGATTTACATAGTCTAATTCCATTGTTCAGTTTTCTTTTCTATGATTCCATAAAAGCTAGCCTATAAAAAGAAAAAAAAGAGAGAGAGAGAGAGAGAGAGAGAGAGAAAGAGAAAGAGAGAGAAAGAGAAACTACCGAATCGTATAATAGAAAAACGGAAGGTGAATATTCTTACGTGGAATGACGAAAGACAATGATGTATGTATATATACATATACATATATATGTGGCGGATCTGTATATGTACATATACACTGTCGATGATAAAAAATAGAAACACTAGGTGAGGTGATACTAGAAAAAGAGAATGACATAGAGAGAGAGAGAGAGAGAAAAAGAGAGGGAGAGAGAGAGAGGTGCAAAGGTGTATTCCAGGCGCACATGTTAAAGTGCGCAGAATCCAGGGTAACGATTGCAGGAGAGCAACCGAAGGCAGCCGCCATGGCACGTCGCGTACAGGTAAGGCGAGACCGAGGCGATCTGGGTCACCACGACCTCGTCCTAAAGGCCGGACCTACTAGAGGTTACGACCAGCTTAAAGAGTCGCTCGATTTTCATCGATCGACCTCTCCTTATGTGATAACACCCTCTTTTATCTCTGTCTCTCACCTGCATTTTCTTCTTTCAAATTTATCGCCTCCAATCTAATTTTTTCCAACTTACTTGATCCAGGATAAAATAAAATGATCGCCGAACTTAGTGCCAAATCTAAAGTACTAAATTTTTTCTTTCTTTCTTTCTTTCTTTCTTTCTTTCATCCTTTTTTTTTTGCCTCTCCTGGAAAACTCAGTGTCTTTAAAAATTTTCTCAAAATCCTTCCATATGATCGCTCATTTTCTCTGTCGTCTCTATCCTTTATCTGTACACGTATAATATGTTCTCAAACTTATCGCTCCAATCTGATTTCTTCAACACGTTTATCTTTTATTCATGAAACAAAAAAAAAAAATGAGAAGATTCTGTCACAGGATATATAAGATTTTAAGTACTTTTCATGAAGACTTCGTGTTATTAAACATTTCCCCAAAATGATAAATATCTATTATTAATTAAAGAATTCCTAAAGAATTAATATATTATTAATTGTTAATAATTAATGAGAATGAATTAATCAATAACTTTTCAAATAACACTGAACAATATTATTATGCAAACAATAATTTACTTTTATTCGAATTACTAATATTACAATAGATTATTATCAAGATATTTCCAAAATTTAACCACGAGATTCGATAATGTGAACACTCGATCGTTATGTAGGAGGGTCGATCGATAACCTACAACGAGAATTACAGCTTTGGTAAGCCACAAGGAGTGTACAATGAATTATTTAAAGCTGACTCTTTATATAAAAGTAGGCCAATCGGAGATCGAATTTTTGATGAACGAAAATCGTGAGAAACAGAAAGAGAAAGAGAAGAAAAAGAAAGAAAGAAAGAGAGATAGAGAGAGAGAGAGAGAGAGAGAGAGAGAGAGAGAGAGAGAGAGACAGAGAGAACAACATGATTTCCTTTCTATCAAATAAATTCAAATTATTACTTTATGAGTTTAAATTGGCCCAATTGAATATCATTAACTTAATTAACTTGATAAATAATAGAGTGCAAAAGGAAAAAAAAGAAATAGATCGGAAATAAACAGAAAACGTAAAGTGATATTAAATCAAGATGTTTTTGAAAGAACGATAGAATACAGAATTCTCGAATTAATCCTCGAGCTTGCCAATGATACGGGAAACTTCCTGATCCCGTTTTCCTCATGGATCAACGAATATATCCCTGTTATCTCTATAACGCCGTCGAAATCTCCTCGTCGAGCTCTCCGCAATCCGTGTTGGACTGTTACTTGGCCCATCAGAAATTGATCGATCGCCTTTTGTAAGCAATCCCCAAAGGGATTGTGACCAAAGTCCGAACACCTTGCTAACTCATTATAATTACATGAAGAACAGAATACAACATGCGAGAGGACAAATTAATGTATCTAATAAAAAAAAAAAAAAAAAAAAAAAAATAAGAAGACAAAGGATAGCCCTGAATAATTTGAATCTCTAAATTAATTAAATAGAAAACTTAAAGATGACGAGAACGAGAATAATGACAAGGATCCACTTAATGAGACGACAACGACGACGACGACGACGACAATGATGATGATGATGATGACGTTCGAATAGGACCGATGATAACAATGACAATGACGATCATTGAATAGGATCGACGATAATGACCGAATAGAATGCTCTTAATTGCAAATCTTAGTCAAAGTTTGCGATCTGTTTTATTAATGTCTATCGAGAAAATAATACTCTTGCCAGAATTGATCCTATTGGTTCTCTGACACCATATGCATTATGTAAAAAAAAATATGCATCACAATAAGACGACGAAATATTTAGATGGTCTTATTTAAAAGGGACCAACCTTTATATATAAGTTCTTTTTCATAAAGAAAGGAAAATATTTCATATCGATTGATTGATCTATTGATAGTCATATTAAAAAAGAAATAATAAATAAATAAATAAATAAATAAATAAATAATTTTTGTCTCCCTACAAAGCTACGATGGGTGTCGAGTTTCCTTCAACGATACTTCATTAGCCAGTAGTGAAGATGAAAAGAGAGAATGAGAAAGAGAAAAAGAGAGAGAAAGCAAGTTAGGTCATAGAGGGTCAATGGAGAGTTCTAACCGATGGATACTGCAGCCCCTGTCAGATCCACACTCTCCTGTCGCCCTCCCGGCACCTTTTGCCGCGTGTATTCGAACAATGACGAAATACATGGAACGAGTGAAAGATATACAAACGTTGCTGGTTGCCAGAGAGCTTGCTGGGGTGGTCGATAAGGTCGAGTTTGCGCCTGACGGAGGGAGAGAGAAGAGAAAGATAGAGAAGGATAGAGAGACGGATAGAGAGAGGGAAGGAGGGATAAAGAGAGGAATACTGAGGATGAGAGAAAAGGATAGATAATGTCGAGGGAGGACTACCCAGTCAAGATGAATACAGACAGAAATAGACAGACAAAGAGGGAGAGAGGAAGACAGAGAAAGAGAAAAAGAGAGAGAGAGAGAAAGAGAAAGAGAATGTAGTCGATGGAAACTTGCAACGGCATCGTGTTCAGGCTTCTGTTGAAATCTCCGTAACGTGACACCAAGCAAACTTCGAACTGGCTTAGTTGATGTCTCTCGTTCACGAGCCCTCATCTACTCGATGCCTTCGTTCTTACTAATTGTTCAATTATCTCGAAACTACAACAACTTGAAACGATTTACAGGATTACTTTAGAAATGTCTAAATTCAATTTTGATTATCTCCATATTAAAAATGAACTTATCCTATAATATTTATTTATATCTCTTATTATATTATATTATATTATTATTTTCTATATATATTTGATTTTATGAGATATCAATAAAAATGTATTAATTCATTTTGACAAATAAAAATTTGATACATTGAATACTCTTGTAAATTATTTTTAATAATTTGAAAAATAAAATAAGGAATAATTAGAAAGGTGAAAATATTTGAGATCTAACAAATATGATAAATGTATTGATTAATTTGAGAATACCATTTATGTAATCCTCGTTAATTTCGATAATAGAAAAAAAAAAAAGAAAAAAAAGGAAAAGAAAAAAACAAAAGAAAAGAAAGAAAGAACAATTATTCACATTTGCTCTGATTAATATGATTCTACTATTTCCTAAATGACGCTTTCGACACGTGAATTCAATCATTTAACCGGTTGAACGAACGCATTTAGATGTGCATATTATTGCATCATGGATTTCCTAAGAAGAACACGGCGAGATCAGTGGAGAGGAGAGACGAATCTTTCGGTAATTTCAAGTTAGATCGTTAAAATGCCGTCACTTAAGAGAGTAGCATATACATTATTACCGAACTCTGAACAGGCTAAAAGTAAAATGCTTTGACCTGTTTCACTGATGAGATCGTTAAGAGATTCAAACGATTGACGAAAGAATTAAATTGTTTTAGCCGCGAGATAAAGGACAGAAAAAAGAGAAAAAGAAAAACAAAACGAAAAAAATAAAAAAAAAAAAAAAAAAAAAAAAAAAAATAAATAAAAAAAAAAAAAGAAATTACATAAATCGTAACTAATCGAATCGATTAAGATCATTAAAATAAAACGTTTTTGAAATAATCACACTTAACTTTTTTCTTAAGATCTATAACACCTATTATATAGATCTATCTAATTCATATCTACAGGATGGTTCAAAAGTTCTCTGATGATTTGAAAAAATTAATTATTCTTATTTAAGACTTGTTATACTTATAATTAAGCCTGCTGTTTTACAAATGTTAAGCCAGTAATTTTACAACGTCAAAAATGAATAAATAAATAAATTAATAAAATAAAAAGATTTCAAAAAATAATAATTGATCTTTAAAATTACCTAGGAACTTTTGATCCATTCTGTATAAATAAATATATATATATATATATATATATATATATATATATAAACATATATATGTATAAAGAGATGATATATACTTTGAAAATAATTCAAGTAATGTATATACCACATTCGAGATTTGTCTAATAATGATGCATCAGTGTTGCACGAGGCAATAGCAAGCTCATTAAATCTGAGGAAAACCAAACGCTCATAGGTTTTGCAATAGCTACAGGAGGATAGATCAGCACGCCAAGTAATTTATTGATACTCTATCATCTCCCACGAAGTAACTTATTATGTGTAACTTATTCTATAGTTACTGCCGTTGCTTTAGTATAGTTCATTTCAATCTACATATAATTATCTACATTATTTTTAACATCTTTTTGTCTAAGATCTATATCTTGAAATGATAATAAAATAAATATAAATAAATAAAATTATACATCTCACATATATATATATATATATATATATGAGTGTATGTGTGTGTTTGTGTGTATGCATGCATATGCGTGTGTATGTGTGTGTGTGTGTATGTTGTTTAGTTCTCCCATAAAAACTCCCGTAAAACTTGAAAGACTATAAATTTTCATTGATTATCATCGATATTCCATCACACATGAGAAATAGACTTTATGGTTTAGCATGCAATCATCTTGCTTAATGGATTCCGAAAGCTTAAACCAATCCGCCTGACAGGCTGACGTTCGAAAATGGTTTCGAACTCCCACCGTGAATAGTCGCGTGCGCAACACACCGTTTCACCGAGCAAGTTTCTCGTACGCTATGTAATTTTTGATACGATCAATCTCTTCTTTTCCCTTTCTTTTTTCTTTTCTTTCTCCTTCCTTCCTTCCTTTCTTTCTTCTTCTTCTTCTTTCTCTTTCTTTCTGTTCTTTTTTTTTTCTTTTTCTTTTTTTGGTCAAATATAAAGAGAAACCGTTATCCTTGACCCAGAAGTATTCACATAATCTTATTATACCACATAAGAAAAAATATATTATGTTTCTTACGTGTATGTTCTCATAATCCTTTGAAAATACATAAATAATAATAATATTAATAATATTAACGATAACCAAATTGAAATGTAAAAATTAAAAATTAAAAATTAAAAATTAAAAATTAAAAAGAAAAAAAAAAGAAAGAGAGAGAGAGAGAGAGAGAGAGAGAGAGAGAGTAAACAAATTAGAAAACACCAAGTTGGTAATGTAGGAATCTGTTCTCAAGATTTAGCGCGATTTTTCAAACGATCGATCTCGCCTTCAAAACGTTAACAAAGAGATCTTTGTTGTACGTATATGACGAAAGTTAGAAATAAATGGGCGAAAAAAAAGAAAGAAAGAAAGAAAGAAAGAACGAACGAAAGATAAAGAAAAAACGATTTTATTGCAGTTATGCGTGCGAAACGATGATTATCGTATTTGTTCGGCTGGTACTACGTACGTATTTAACGTAGGTAGAGACATACATATCTTTTTGATCTGAGCGATTTCATACGCGTACACGACCAAGATACAGATGAGCTCTCGTAAAGGAGTTAGGTGCAGATCTCGTCTGCTGTGGTTGCGAAGTGTAGATGCACGTGCACTTTTCGCATGATGCAATTTAGAAACAGTGGTTAAAAAATATGGACGAAAGATTTGCCGTCGTTAAATACGCGTCTCTCGTATATCTTGAATAAGATTGCGTCGAGTCGGATGGAAAAATATTGACCGATCTTGTTACATTTTCTTCTTCTCTGTTTTCGTCGACGTCGTCATCGTCATCGTCATCGTCATCGTCGTAATCGTCGTCGTCGTTGTTGCCGAACTATATAACGCGCGGCGTCCGTCGTTATTTCGCGAACGCGATTTGCGTTTCTCATTGCGTTTAAAGCGCAACAAGCGTGCAACAGCTCACACGTTATTTGCGTAATTTGGATTTTGCATAAACATGGCGGCGATGCATTCGACGTTGACGGGGGAAAAAGAAAAAAGAAAGAAAAAAAAAAAGTGAAACGACGAGAGATCTTTCTTTAACCCCCGCACAATTTTTTTTCTTTTTTTTTCTTTTTTTTTTCTCCGTTAAACACTCGAAACATTTTTCGTAACGAAAATTTATTAAATTATAATTCTTGTCCTAACATTTTATCAAAAATAAAATAAAACTTATGCTAACCTTAATAAAATTTATCGATCGCATTATTCAACGCAATAAAATTGTATATTTCTTGGAAATAAGAAAATCATTAAAAATGAAAAGCTCTTAAAAAGAGAGAGAGAGAGAGAAGAAAAGAAAATTGTTAACCTCGATTAAAATACTTACTGCGACATTTCAGTCATACCGATAATCTACTTTCATAACTTCTCCTTCGTGCGTTCATCATTTTGATCGCTATTCGATATTCTTCGTTGCTTCTGGAAAATGATTAAACTGCAGCACCGCCGATATAAAACGATGAAAAATTCATAAAACGACAGCGGCCGATCAACCGAAAAGAAATAAGTACTACGTTGATCAAATCACTTGAACTTTCTCATCACTTCTATTTTTGTTTTTATTGGCAACACTGTCCAAATTGATTATACGCAGTAAAAATTATTTTGAGAGGAAGTAAATTATTGTACTTAAATAACTTCATTCATTTATCGAATTATTACCTATCGAATGATAAAAATTAAATGTTACAAAATAATTAAATAAATTAATTAATAAAATAACTTACGTAGAGACACGCACACACACACGCACACACACATATGCACGCACGTTAAATTATGCTTATTCAATTATAATAATCGTCTATTGAATGTAAATAATTAGATCGTATCAAATAAATCCTAACTGCTTGAGTTTTACTGCGTAATTATATAAAGGAATATTGTACTATACAAAGGACAAAGTCGCCACAACTTAAAAAAAAAAAACAAAGCTTTTAGAAACAAAAGAATGTCGTACCCCCGCGAAATACGAACGTCAAAATTCTTTTAATTATCTGAATAATTTAATCAACTTAATAAAAATAAAATCTTATTAATTAAAATAAAAGAATAATAATCAAAATTCAACAAATATTTTATTCTATATCCAATGAATTAGAATTTATCTCTTCTATGAATTCTTCTTTTTTTCAATTATAACAAGTTTTCATTTCGTTCGTTCGTTCGAATTTCATTTGTCCTTCTTCTTAGCTCTCACATTTTTTCAAAATTTTCAAAAACAATGGAATTAACGTTAAATCTTTAATATTTAATATTTTAATCGCATGCGATTGGTACGATTTCGCGCCATGAATGTCTTTTTTTTTTTCTTCACTAATACTATTAAAAGTTCAATATTTGAAGGTACATAATAATGTGTCTATCATAATCTATAGACAAAATAAAACTCTTTAATTGATCGACTTAATTTAGTAAAGAAAGAACAATATAACGTTGCTTAATTATTCATCAATTTATGAATCATCGAACAACGGTAACCTTAATGAATTTTATATTAATTTTGTATCGGTCGAAATATTATAACCTCAAAAAAAAAAAATAAAAAAAAAATAAAAAAAGAAAAAAAAAGAGTAGAAAAATTATAAATAAACGAATTTGTTAATAGATAAAAATAAATAAATATTCGATTGGATTAAGCTTTTTAATTAATACAAATACATTGAAATTAAAAATGATTCAAATATGAGCGATATTCAAAAAGTATCAAAGGCCAAAAAGGATCATAGTAAATGGTTAAGAAAGAAAATTCATATCGCGTAAAGACTTATCGCGATAATATTACGTATATACGAGGAAATGGCTTTCAAGAACGCTTTCGATCGAGCTCCTGGTTGCTATCTATAGACCATTTGAAAGCAAACCTAATCCGTTATATCGACATGCAGACGACTTCGTGAAACTTGTATAGAAACGTCGAGAGTTCGCTTGCGATGTGACCCAGAATAGTATGGAAAAAAAAGCTGACTCTAACACGTGCATACCGTACACGAGTTATTACAATTATAAAACGTCCGCGTTACTGCGGAAGTCTATACGCGGATTCCAAAGAGGAAATTGTTTCTTTTTTTTCCACGAACTTACACTAAAAATAAATACAGTTTCCTTCGACTCGCATGTTACCGACCAAATCTGTTACTTCCTATAGGCATTAAACAATAATAATTTAAATAATTATTTAAATATTATTATAGATATAATTTTATTCTAAAACACACACACACACACACACATACAGATATATATATATATGTAATTTGAAATGCGATAAATTGTCATAAATTTATTCGTCCATTTGCCATAGAGTAGAAAATTAATATTCATAATTTTCATTCATTATTAAATAATAGATAATAGATAATAGATAATAATAATAATAATAATAATAATAATAATAATAATAAAAGAATTAAACTTTCAAGTAAAATTTCATCCCTATGACGTTAATTATTTTATGATTCTCTTTCTGTCAGATGTCAAGCAATTTATAAGGAAAAGAAAAGAAAAGAGAAAAAAAGAAAAAACTTTCAATAAATTCTTAATCCGACAAGGGAAAAAAAAAGAAGAAGAAAAAGTATGCATATTACTTTTACATAAAAAATTTCTTTTCATACAAAAACATCGAGGATGATCGCGCGAAGCGTCCGACGAGTCCATTAAATACGGATTAAACGACAAAATTGCATGGCCCTTTAATTCCCTAATTCCCTTCTGTGCGAAAAGCCATTGAAAATATCCTGTCGCATCGTCGCGTTAAGAATGAATTAAAAAAAAAAAAAAAAAAGAAAAAAAGGAAAAAAAAACAAAGAAAGAAAATTAATTATAATAACAATAATAATAATAATAAAGATAAAAAATAATTAACGTCATTTCTAAATAAACATGAATTATAATCAATGAATTAATGTAACACGGTGTCTCTGTTTTCAGGCTACCGATTGGTGGTTGTACGACATGTATCTATCTGTACCTTTGGCATTACCGATCAATAGTAATCCCGGCATAGTATTAGAGGGAAAACAATTTATTAATCAGCAGGATGCAGCAATATTTCTTGGAAGATTTATAATGGAACTCCTTAATTATCAGGAACTGCTGGACAGGTAAAAAAACAAAGACGATCAATCCAATTAGAAAAGAAAAATCGTTTCTTCTTCTTCTTCTTCTTCTTCCTCTTTTTTTTTCTTTTTTATTTTTCTTTCTCTCTTTCTTCTTCCCTCTCCCTCTTTCTTTTCTCCAAGCAAATTTCCTTTTGTAAAATTCTCCTTTATCGTAACGATCAAGAAACGTTCGTCCTGAAGATGTGACGTCTTCAGAATGAACGTTTCAATTTCACCGATGCGAGAACACGTCCTTTCGGATACAAGTACCTGGAAGTTACTACTTTATATCCTTTGTGGAAAGGGAAGTTGAACTGAACTGAACTGAACTGAGCTGAGCTAAGCTAAGCTAAGCTAAGTCGTCGCCCACTCGAATCTTGAAGAAGCAAGAAAGCGAAGGAAGAACCATGTAAAGGATGAATGCCTTCGAGGAATCGTTCGAACTACTGATTTCATTCAGGACAAAAAGAAGCCACACTGAAATCAATTTAGAGAGAAGGCACGTCTTTCTCTCTGTCTTTTTCGCTCTTTCTCTTTCTCTCTCTCTCTCTCTTTCTGTCTCTCTTACTTTCTAGAAAGGAAATCCGGTTTCTAAGATCCATAGAATACCGAGCATAAAGAGGATAGACAGAGATAGTGTAGAAAGGGATCATAGCCCTTTTCATTTTGCCTTACTAAAAATGAACTCCTCCTTTTTGCTTTTTATTCTTTTCTTTTCTTTTCTTTTCTTTTTTTTTTTTTGTTTGTTCTTATCTCCTCTTTTTTTTTTTTTTTGATTTCTTCGCCTAAGAAGAAACTTTAGATGAAGAAAAAAAGAAAAAAAAAAATAAAGGAAAAGAAAAAAAATGAGACTGAGATGTTTACTTTCAAGAAATCTTTATAATTTAATACTACTTCTATTCTTCTTTTATAGATCCGAATTAGAAATCGAACGGGTTAAATCGAAGGACGGAAAGACAATGCAACCTTTATGTATGGCTCAGCACTATCAAATGTTTCGAATATATCGACGACCTGGTATCAACATTGATGAACAAATCATTTTTGACAGAGCTACTTCCGGTGATCATATTATAGTTGTACATCATAATCAGGTATTACAACAATCCTGATTATTATTTCGTTATACAATAGAGAAAGAAAACGAGAGAGAGAGAGAGAGAGAGAGAGAGAGAGAGGGAGAGAGTGAGAGAGAAAAACTAATGACTTCAAGGCTATTCTTTGTAGTTTTATAGTGTTCCTGTTAGAGCGTCGGATCGAGGACGAATCACTGAAAGCGAATTGATACAACAGATTTTAAAAATCATGGAAACAAAGGCTAATCCTGTAACACCTCCTATTGGTATTCTAACAACTGCCAAAAGACCTGTCTGGGCAAAAGCAAGAGAAGAATTGATGAAAAGTATGTACCCTAATGTTAATCACTTGACATACAATGACGTCTCTGAGACGTCATTCATTTCATGTGCCATTGTTTTGTCGTCTCCGAGACGTCAAGAACTGTCTTTGGCAACTAAATTATGTCCAATATATAGCATCCAAACGAATGAGATTTGGAATCAAATTTTATAAATTATGCGAATCCAATTCTGGGTATTGCTATCGATTTAAAATATACACAGAACAAGACGTAATTCAAGGAAGTAATGAACCTATTTCGGAGAGTGTTGTCATTCAACTAGCCGAACCCATTTTAGAGAAAGGATATAACTTGTTCCTAGACAATTGATATTCATAAAAAAAAAAAAAAATGGATAATTAAAAAAAAAATGGTAATTAAATAGTAAACTGCGGACGCGTCTAAGCGCATTTTATTTGTATGTCAAGGGGTTAATAATTTATTTTAAATATATATATATATATATAAATTATTTATATTTTAATTATATATTTATAAGTGTGCAAGCGAACTAATAATATTTATTAAGAATTATCACAATTTTTCAATCGTTTAAATAATAAACTCCATAAACGTTATTACAGTAGTAAAGTAATTTCTAATTAATTAACTATCATCAATTATCTGTATCTAATTAATTTATATATATATATATTTGACGGTTAGATAATTATAGTTATCATTTGATCGTTTATATATCAATATTCGCAATATTCTCATAACAACCCTTTACTCGAGTTTATATCCAGAGTAAAATTTACAAGGCATCCTTATAAATTGAGTAAGTGATGAGAGATAATGATATAAAGACGGTCGACACAGAGAGAGAGAGAGAGTTAGGATAGATAAATGGAGTAAAAGGAAGCTCTCCCTTTGTCACGTGCGATAGAACCAAGGGATGGTTATCTCCTATTGAAAGAAAAAGAGAGAGAGAGATAGAGAGAGATGCATTATGTTAAATGTTGAAATGGTTAAAGATAATTATTATACATATACCTATGTAAATGTATACTTACATGTAAATCGATAATTACATTTTTACAGATGAACGTAATCGTCACAACATAGAATTATTAGAAAGATGTTTATGTATCGTTTGCATCGATGATGACGTCTTACCAGCAACATTCAATAATCCGTATAGAACGAATGATAGATGGATAGGTGAACGTGATTTAGCAAATGTACTTCATCACATTCTTCATGGTGGTGGATCTCGACATTTGGCTGCTAATCGTTGGTTCGATCAAACTGTCCAATTGATACTCGGCAAAGTAATAATCTTTATTGTATTTGTATTATTCATTATATGGATTAATATGCGAAAAGAAATACAGAATGATTCACCTTTGTTGATTTTGTTTAATATTGAAAATTCTCTTGTCTTTTATCTCATAGGACGGTCTATGGGGTGTCTGTTACGAACATTCAGCGGGCGAGGCACCAGCAATTTTAAATGCCATCGAGGATATAACAAAAAAGATTGAATCCATGGCACCGATCGAAGAAAATTTAGTACCGTCTCATCTTCCAGCACCGGAGAAACTCGAATGGAATCTATCAGAACTCAGTTTGAATAATATCAGAGAAGCTTCGAGCAATTTTGACGCGTAAGTGAATTACTCGATCCCTTTTTTGTATTATCCTTTTTATTTTTTTTTTTTTTTTTTTTTCTTTTTTTTTTTTGGTAAAAAAACGAAAGAAAAAAACAAAAGAGAGATATAACATTCATTAATCTTGAAATGTTTAGACTCGTCGAAGATTTAGATTTATGCGTTTTAAATTTCTCGGATTATTCGAAGGAATTTGTAAAATCATGCAAAATAAGTCCGGACGTTTACATACAACTGGCATTACAATTAACATATTTCAGGTAATTTTACTTATACGATTAATTCATCCTTATTTCATAAGTATCTATAATAATATGTTACTATGACGTACATCTTATAGACTGCATGGAAAATTAGTGGCTACGTATGAAAGTGCTGGTATTCGTCGATTTGCACTTGGAAGAGTGGACGTTATAAGAGCAGCAAGTCCAGAGGCCTTAGCTTGGGCGAAGGCTATGTGTCAAGGCGATCCTGAAAGTCAATCAACTAATCAACTTAACAACATTCAAGACGAAGGCTCTAAAAGAGTTCAGTTCACCATTTACAGTGTAACTGAAACTTGACACACATTTTTTCTAAACAATTGTTTTCTTTTAAATGAATTCATTATTTCATCATTCTTAACATTAATATTTCCATTGATAATCTATTAATGTTTACATAGTATCGAGAAAAAAAAATATATTGGTAAATAAAGGGGTGGGGGCGGGAGGGGTGGGGGTTGAACAAAACGAAAGAAGGAGTATTTTTTTTCGCGAGGAAAGAAAAAGACAAATCAATTAGATATATTACTATACCTTTACTTTTCGTACCCAATCGAGTGTTTGCAGGATGCTTTTAAGGGGATTTTCCGTTTGTTTTCCTATCGAACCTTCACCCTCGTTGAATGCGCAAGCAAACGCCTATTGTTTCTCATTTATTTCATTGTTCCTTCATACGATCTCTTTTATCTGGATACTATGTATATTGTACAGCAATAACGATAACAACAACAAAAAAATATCGACTATATTAATAGAGAATTGGTCTATGCAACGTACACTATTTTTATATTATTTACTTGACCTAGATAATTATCACATACATATATATATATATATTTTTTTTTCCTTCTTCTTCTTCTTTTTTTTTCCCTTTCTTTTTTATCTTTTAACATAAAACGTTATTTTACGTTCTTGAGCTGACCTTGACGGGAAAAAAAAATACTATGCTATAAAAATTTATCTATATCACGAAGTATTATAATCTTTTAAAAATTCTTTCGAGGGATAAATAATTCTTTCTTTTTTTTTTTTTCTCTTTCGTCTTTTTTTCTTTTCTTCTTCTTTTTATGTTAAATACACTTCTACATTGAGTTTAATTCTTATTGTAATATTTGTTTTTTCTGTTTCTTTTGTTTGTTTGTTTGTTTATTTGTTTATACCTTTTTAGGCGGATAGAATCAAGGAATTGTTCGACTTGGCAGTACAAAGACAAACTAAGGAAATGAATGATAATATAACAGGACGAGGAATCGACAACCATATGATGGGGCTACGTTATGTTGCGAAGGAGGCCGGAGAACCGATCCCGGACATCTTCACGGACGAGGCTTACAAGATCGTTAATCACTTCGCTCTCTCGACTTCGCAGGTCAGTATAATCATGATCGATCATCCATCTACGTCCTACTACTAAAATGTCTTTCATTGGCGTCTGCATTCAAATTATATCTCAAACAAAGACTATTGTTTTAATTATAAATCTATTATATTAATGTTATAATAAAAATTATTTTCTTATTTATTTATTTATTTTTTTTTTCTAATCTTTGCACATATAAACTATACGTCAAAAAGTTTTGAATTTAAATGATTTTATGATATAGAAGATAGGTCAAAAGTTCATACGCGATATTAATGAAATAATTACTGATTCATTTTTGAGACTTTTTACGCTTGTAACATTAGACTAGATTTTTATAAACTAAAAACTTGTTTGTTTTGTAAATCAAAAATAAAAAAGAAGAAGAAAAAAAGAAAAAGAAAGAAAGAAAGAAAAAGAAATGTCAATAAAAGAATAATTGATTTTTTTTAAATCGCTATAAAAATTCTTTGTCACATTGTTATAATTAAAGATGCATAAGTGAGTTTTGTTAAATATTTTAAAAATTAATGTAGACGCCTATGAGATCCATAAATTATACTATTTAACGCTATTACAAGGATATATTAATCAAGATCTCGATCTTTCCTATGAAGATCTATAAAAAAAAAATCATGAGATATATTTGATCATTCCCTTAGTTATGATTACTCAAAGCAACCTTGATGAATATTATCATTTAAAATTTAACAATTATCTCAATAAATATTACACATTTTAAGATCCTCAATACGGAAAAATAAAATATGTATAATAGACTTGAATAAAAATAATTTGAAAAAAATCCTACAAAGGAAGAATTTTATTGAGTTGGGTCGTTACTTTTGGAGATCCAATTTGGTAACAAAGGTAATTGCTAGGGGCTTCCGGCTCTATTGAAAGACCGGATGCAATCCACGTCTCGAGTTTCCAGTTGTCGGAAGTGACGTTGTAAGCCTGATTCTATTCTAAAGGAACGAATGAAGAAGAGGGTGCGACGCGCATAATGTCTACCATTAAAATTTTACAAAAGCAATTTTCACTTCAATTTTTCATTTCGTGTTTCTTTCCTTATAAATTATTATCCTAATTGAATTATTAAATTAATTATTATTATTATTAAATAATATTAAAATTTTCATTAAGAAGTTAATGAAAATTTTCTAAAAAAAAAAAAAAAAGAAAAAATTACTACAAACAAATCATTAAATATGTTTGATATATAATTATTTATATAATAAACTAATACTCCTTTATTTATTTATTTTTTCTTATTTACTTATTTTTACTTTCTTTCTTTCTTTCAACAGGTTACCACAAAGACACACGCCTTTGTTGGATATGGTCCAGTAGTTCCAGACGGTTATGGATGCTGTTACAACATGCAAAAGAACAAATTTATCTTCCAAATTTCGGCCTTTCATAGTGACGGTCAAACAAACTCGTTACGTTTCGCTCAGACCCTCGAACAAGCATTAAGAGATATGGCGACTATGTTAAAGAATTCTAATAAGAGATAAACACATGTTTATTAGGGGAGAAAAAAAACAAAAACAAAAACAAAAGAAAAGTTCGCCTAAAATGCGAAGCAAAACAAACAGACAGAGAGAAAGACAAAGAGAAAGAGAGAGAGAAAGAGAAAGAGAGAAAGAGAGAGAGAGAGAGAGAGAGAGAAAACAACGAAATGTTATTAGATCATTGAGATGACCTTGTGAAACGATGAAAGTATTTATTATCTATTGCAAAATGAAAAGGAAAGGAAAAGATAAAGAAAAAAAAGAAATAAATAAATATATAAGAAAGTACGTGAGAGTGATGATGAAATACATACAATAAATACATGGTATGATTAAAAAGTTCCTAGATAATTCTAAAAATCAATTATTCTTATCCGAGATCTTTCTTCGAGGCTAAAACTTTTATGTTTCAATACTTATTACTTGCCTAATTATGAGCCTAAAAAAAGGTCACAAAAAGTGGTAATTGATTTTTATAATTACCTTGGAACTTTTGACCATCCGAATATGAATACATACATACATACATACATAAATACATACATACATACATACATACATACATAAATACGTACATACATACTACATAAATCTTATTATACATAACTTAGCTAAAATGATATAATATAATATTATAAAACTCAATGCTCTCGCACAATTGTTAGTTTTATCTGAATGGTTTATTATATTATATAATCTTTAAAAAGTATAATGAAAGGAAAAAAAAAAAGAAAAGAAAGAAACAAAGAAAGAAAGAAAGTAAAATCTCATCGAATGCTGTCGTAGATTTTAAGGTACATAACACACACACATATATATATATATATATCTACACACACACACACACACACATACATACATACATACATATGCATCCATATATATTTCTCCGATATTACGGCACTATTAATACCTCGTTATCTATCTTTTCTTTTAAAAAAAGAAGAAGATGAAGGAAAAAAAAAAGAAGAGAAGAGAGAAAAAGGACACAAAAAAGTAACTAACTAACTAACTGAACTAAATTAATCTAATCTAATCTAAACTAAACTAAACTAAATCGATTAAACAAAAGAGATGAATGTTCGCATTGGAAAAAATACTTATCTTCTATACGGCGACTCGCGGCTAAGAATAGAAAAGAAAAGGAGAGAAAGTGGAGAAAAAAAAAGAAAATTAAATAAATAAAAATAAAAAAAGGTGTTAAAAAAAAAGAAAAAAAAAAAGAAAAAAA